>NC_086454.1:356466075-356624631 GCF_028390025.1 Pseudophryne corroboree | reverse complement strand
TATGTGTCCCTGATGCACCCCGACTGCCCCTATGTGTCCCTGAAACACCCCGACTGCCCCTATGTGTCCCTGATGCACCCCGACTGCCCCCCTATGTGTCCCTGATGCACCCGACTGCCCCCTATGTGTCCCTGATGCACCCCGACTGCCCCACTATGTGTCCCTGATGCACCCCGACTGCTCCTATGTGTCCCTGATACACCCCGACTGCCCCCTATGTGTCCCTGAAACACCCTGACTGCTCCCTATGTGTCCCTGATAAGCCCCGACTGCTCCCTATGTGTCCCTGATACGCCCCGACTGCTCCCTATGTGTCCCTGATACACCCCGACTGCTCCCTATGTGTCCTTGATACACCCCGACTGCCCCCTATGTGTCCCTGAAACACCCCGACTGCTCCCTATGTGTCCCTGATGCACCCCGACTGCCCCCTATGTGTCACCTGATGCACCCCGACTGCCCCCTATGTGTCCCTGATGCACCCCGACTGCTCCCTATGTGTCCCTGATACACCCCGACTGCTCCCTATGTGTCCCTGATACACCCCGACTGCCCCCTATGTGTCCCTGATGCACCCCGACTGCCCCCTATGTGTCCCTGATACACCCCGACTGCTCCCTATGTGTCCCTGATACACCCCGACTGCCCCCTATGTGTCCCTGATGCACCCCGACTGCTCCCTATGTGTCCCTGATACACCCCGACTGCCCCCTATGTGTCCCTGATGCACCCCGACTGCTCCCTATGTGTCCCTGATACACCCCGACTGCCCCCTATGTGTCCCTGATGCACCCCGACTGCTCCCTATGTGTCCCTGATGCACCCCGACTGCTCTCTATGTGTCCCTGATACACCCGACTGCCCCCTATGTGTCCCTGATGCACCCCGACTGCTCCCTATGTGTCCCTGATACACCCCGACTGCCCCCTATGTGTCCCTGATACACCCCGACTGCTCCCTATGTGTCTCCTGATACACCCCGACTGCTCCCTATGTGTCCCTGATACACCCCGACTGCTCCCTATGTGTCCCTGATGCACCCCGACTGCCCCCTATGTGTCCCTGATACACCCCGACTGCTCCCTATGTGTCTCTGATGCACCCCGACTGCCCCCTATGTGTCCCTGATACACCCCGACTGCTCCCTATGTGTCCCTGATGCACCCCGACTGCCCCCTATGTGTCCCTGATACACCCCGACTGCTCCCTATGTGTCCCTGATACACCCCGACTGCTCCCTATGTGTCCCTGATGCACCCGACTGCCCCCTATGTGTCCCTGATACACCCCGACTGCTCCCTATGTGTCTCTGATGCACCCCGACTGCCCCCTATGTGTCCCTGATACACCCCGACTGCTCCCTATGTGTCTCTGATGCACCCCGACTGCCCCCTATGTGTCCCTGATACACCCCGACTGCTCCCTATGTGTCCCTGATGCACCCCGACTGCTCCCTATGTGTCTCTGATACACCCCGACTGCCCCCTATGTGTCCCTGATGCACCCCGACTGCCCCCTATGTGTCCCTGATACACCCCGACTGCTCCCTATGTGTCCCTGATGCACCCCGACTGCTCCCTATGTGTCTCTGATACACCCCGACTGCCCCCTATGTGTCCCTGATACACCCCGACTGCTCCCTATGTGTCCCTGATGCACCCCGACTGCTCCCTATGTGTCTCTGATACACCCCGACTGCTCCCTATGTGTCCCTGATACACCCCGACTGCTCCCTATGTGTCCCTGATGCACCCCGACTGCCCCCTATGTGTCCCTGATACACCCCGACTGCCCCCTATGTGTCCCTAATACACCCCGACTGCTCCCTATGTGTCCCTGATGCACCCCGACTGCCCCCTATGTGTCCCTGATGCACCCCGACTGCTCCCTATGTGTCCCTGATGCACCCCGACTGCTCCCTATGTGTCTCTGATACACCCCGACTGCTCCCTATGTGTCCCTGATACACCCCGACTGCTCCCTATGTGTCTCTGATGCACCCCGACTGCTCCCTATGTGTCTCTGATACACACCGACTGCCCCCTATGTGTCCCTGATACACCCCGACTGCTCCCTATGTGTCCCTGATGCACCCCGACTGCTCCCTATGTGTCTCTGATACACCCCGACTGCTCCCTATGTGTCCCTGATACACCCCGACTGCTCCCTATGTGTCCCTGATGCACCCCGACTGCTCCCTATGTGTCCCTGATGCACCCCGACTGCCCCCTATGTGTCCCTGATACACCCCGACTGCTCCCTATGTGTCCCTGATGCACCCGACTGCTCCCTATGTGTCCCTGATGCACCCCGACTGCTCCCTATGTGTCCCTGATACACCTCGAATGCCCCCTATGTGTCCCTGATGCACCCCGACTGCCCCCTATGTGTCCCTGAAACACCCCGACTGCTCCCTATGTGTCCCTGATGCACCCCGACTGCCCCCTATGTGTCCCTGATGCACCCCGACTGCCCCCTATGTGTCCCTGATGCACCCCGACTGCTCCCTATGTGTCCCTGATACACCCCGACTGCTCCCTATGTGTCCCTGAAACACCCCGACTGCTCCCTATGTGTCCCTGATACACCTCGAATGCCCCCTATGTGTCCCTGATACACCCCGACTGCCCCCTATGTGTCCCTGATGCACCCCGACTGCCCCCTATGTGTCCCTGATGCACCCCGACTGCCCCCTATGTGTCCCTGATGCACCCCGACTGCCCCCTATGTGTCCCTGATGCACCCCGACTGCCCCCTATGTGTCCCTGATGCACCCCGACTGCCCCCTATGTGTCCCTGATGCACCCCGACTGCTCCCTATGTGTCCCTGATACACCCCGACTGCTCCCTATGTGTCCCTGATGCACCCCGACTGCCCCCTATGTGTCCCTGATGCACCCCGACTGCCCCCTATGTGTCCCTGATGCACCCCGACTGCCCCCTATGTGTCCCTGATGCACCCCGACTGCCCCCTATGTGTCCCTGATGCACCCCGACTGCTCCCTATGTGTCCCTGATGCACCCCGACTGCTCCCTATGTGTCCCTGATGCACCCCGACTGCTCCCTATGTGTCCCTGATGCACCCCGACTGCTCCCTATGTGTCCCTGATACACCCCGACTGCCCCCTATGTGTCCCTGATGCACCCCGACTGCCCCCTATGTGTCCCTGATACACCCCGACTGCCCCCTATGTGTCCCTGAAACACCTCGAATGCCCCCTATGTGTCCCTGATACACCTCGAATGCCCCCTATGTGTCCCTGATACACCCCGACTGCCCCCTATGTGTCCCTGAAACACCCCGACTGCTCCCTATGTGTCCCTGATACACCTCGAATGCCCCCTATGTGTCCCTGATACACCCCGACTGCCCCCTATGTGTCCCTGATGCACCCCGACTGCCCCCTGTGTGTCCCTGATGCACCCCGACTGCTCCCTATGTGTCCCTGATACACCTCGAATGCCCCCTATGTGTCCCTGATACACCCCGACTGCCCCCTATGTGTCCCTGATGCACCCCGACTGCTCCCTATGTGTCCCTGATGCACCCCGACTGCTCCCTATGTGTCTCTGATGCACCCCGACTGCTCCCTATGTGTCCCTGATACACCCCGACTGCTCCCTATGTGTCCCTGATGCACCCCGACTGCCCCCTATGTGTCCCTGATACACCCCAACTGCCCCCTATGTGTCCCTGATACACCCCGACTGCTCCCTATGTGTCTCTGATGCACCCCGACTGCCCCCTATGTGTCCCTGATACACCCCGACTGCTCCCTATGTGTCTCTGATACACCCCGACTGCTCCCTATGTGTCCCTGATGCACCCGACTGCTCCCTATGTGTCTCTGATACACCCCGACTGCCCCCTATGTGTCCCTGATACACCCCGACTGCCCCCTATGTGTCCCTGATGCACCCCGACTGCCCCCTATGTGTCTCTGATACACCCCGACTGCTCCCTATGTGTCCCTGATACGCCCCGACTGCTCCCTATGTGTCCCTGATGCACCCCGACTGCTCCCTATGTGTCCCTGATACACCCCGACTGCTCCCTATGTGTCCCTGATGCACCCCGACTGCTCCCTATGTGTCTCTGATGCACCCCGACTGCTCCCTATGTGTCTCTGATACACCCCGACTGCCCCCTATGTGTCTCTGATGCACCCCGACTGCTCCCTATGTGTCTCTGATCCACCCCGACTGCCCCCTATGTGTCCCTGATACACCCCGACTGCTCCCTATGTGTCTCTGATACACCCCGACTGCCCCCTATGTGTCCCTGATGCACCCCGACTGCTCCCTATGTGTCCCTGATACACCCCGACTGCTCCCTATGTGTCTCTGATACACCCCGACTGCTCCCTATGTGTCCCTGATACACCCCGACTGCTCCCTATGTGTCTCTGATCCACCCCGACTGCTCCCTATGTGTCTCTGATCCACCCCGACTGCCCCCTATGTGTCTCTGATGCACCCCGACTGCTCCCTATGTGTCTCTGATCCACCCCGACTGCCCCCTATGTGTCCCTGATACACCCCGACTGCTCCCTATGTGTCTCTGATACACCCCGACTGCCGCCTATGTGTCCCTGATGCACCCCGACTGCTCCCTATGTGTCCCTGATACACCCCGACTGCTCCCTATGTGTCTCTGATACACCCCGACTGCTCCCTATGTGTCCCTGATACACCCCGACTGCTCCCTATGTGTCTCTGATACACCCCGACTGCTCCCTATGTGTCCCTGATACACCCCGACTGCTCCCTATGTGTCTCTGATGCACCCCGACTGCTCCCTATGTGTCTCTGATCCACCCCGACTGCTCCCTATGTGTCCCTGATGCACCCCGACTGCCCCCTATGTGTCCCTGATGCACCCCGACTGCCCCCTATGTGTCCCTGATGCACCCCGACTGCTCCCTATGTGTCCCTGATACACCCCGACTGCTCCCTATGTGTCCCTGAAACACCCCGACTGCTCCCTATGTGTCCCTGATACACCTCGAATGCCCCCTATGTGTCCCTGATACACCCCGACTGCCCCCTATGTGTCCCTGATGCACCCCGACTGCCCCCTATGTGTCCCTGATGCACCCCGACTGCCCCCTATGTGTCCCTGATGCACCCCGACTGCCCCCTATGTGTCCCTGATGCACCCCGACTGCCCCCTATGTGTCCCTGATGCACCCCGACTGCCCCCTATGTGTCCCTGATGCACCCCGACTGCTCCCTATGTGTCCCTGATACACCCCGACTGCTCCCTATGTGTCCCTGATGCACCCCGACTGCCCCCTATGTGTCCCTGATGCACCCCGACTGCCCCCTATGTGTCCCTGATGCACCCCGACTGCCCCCTATGTGTCCCTGATGCACCCCGACTGCCCCCTATGTGTCCCTGATGCACCCCGACTGCTCCCTATGTGTCCCTGATGCACCCCGACTGCTCCCTATGTGTCCCTGATGCACCCCGACTGCTCCCTATGTGTCCCTGATGCACCCCGACTGCTCCCTATGTGTCCCTGATACACCCCGACTGCCCCCTATGTGTCCCTGATGCACCCCGACTGCCCCCTATGTGTCCCTGATACACCCCGACTGCCCCCTATGTGTCCCTGAAACACCTCGAATGCCCCCTATGTGTCCCTGATACACCTCGAATGCCCCCTATGTGTCCCTGATACACCCCGACTGCCCCCTATGTGTCCCTGAAACACCCCGACTGCTCCCTATGTGTCCCTGATACACCTCGAATGCCCCCTATGTGTCCCTGATACACCCCGACTGCCCCCTATGTGTCCCTGATGCACCCCGACTGCCCCCTGTGTGTCCCTGATGCACCCCGACTGCTCCCTATGTGTCCCTGATACACCTCGAATGCCCCCTATGTGTCCCTGATACACCCCGACTGCTCCCTATGTGTCCCTGATGCACCCCGACTGCCCCCTATGTGTCCCTGATGCACCCCGACTGCTCCCTATGTGTCCCTGATGCACCCCGACTGCCCCCTGTGTGTCCCTGATACACCCCGACTGCCCCCTATGTGTCCCTGATACACCTCGAATGCCCCCTATGTGTCCCTGATACACCCCGACTGCTCCCTATGTGTCCCTGATGCACCCCGACTGCTCCCTATGTGTCCCTGATACACCCCGACTGCTCCCTATGTGTCTCTGATGCACCCCGACTGCTCCCTATGTGTCTCTGATACACCCCGACTGCCCCCTATGTGTCCCTGATGCACCCCGACTGCTCCCTATGTGTCCCTGATACACCCCGACTGCCCCCTATGTGTCCCTGATGCACCCCGACTGCTCCCTATGTGTCCCTGATACACCCCGACTGCTCCCTATGTGTCCCTGATACACCCCGACTGCCCCCTATGTGTCCCTGATGCACCCCGACTGCTCCCTATGTGTCCCTGATACACCCCGACTGCCCCCTATGTGTCCCTGAAACACCTCGAATGCCCCCTATGTGTCCCTGATGCACCCCGACTGCTCCCTATGTGTCCCTGATACACCCCGACTGCTCCCTATGTGTCCCTGATACACCCCGACTGCCCCCTATGTGTCCCTGATGCACCCCGACTGCCCCCTGTGTGTCCCTGATGCACCCCGACTGCTCCCTATGTGTCCCTGATGCACCCCGACTGCCCCCTGTGTGTCCCTGATGCACCCCGACTGCTCCCTATGTGTCCCTGATGCACCCGACTGCCCCCTATGTGTCCCTGATACACCCCGACTGCCCCCTATGTGTCCCTGATGCACCCCGACTGCTCCCTATGTGTCCCTGATGCACCCCGACTGCTCCCTATGTGTCCCTGATACACCCCGACTGCCCCCTATGTGTCCCTGATGCACCCCGACTGCCCCCTATGTGTCCCTGATACACCCCGACTGCCCCCTATGTGTCCCTGATGCACCCCAACTGCTCCCTATGTGTCCCTGATGCACCCCGACTGCTCCCTATGTGTCCCTGATGCACCCCGACTGCTCCCTATGTGTCCCTGATACACCCCGACTGCTCCCTATGTGTCCCTGATACACCCCGACTGCCCCCTATGTGTCCCTGATGCACCCCGACTGCCCCCTATGTGTCCCTGATACACCCCGACTGCCCCCTATGTGTCCCTGATGCACCCCGACTGCTCCCTATGTGTCCCTGATGCACCCCGACTGCTCCCTATGTGTCCCTGATACACCCCGACTGCTCCCTATGTGTCCCTGATACACCCCGACTGCCCCCTATGTGTCCCTGATGCACCCCGACTGCTCTCTATGTGTCCCTGATGCACCCCGACTGCTCTCTATGTGTCCCTGATACACCCCGACTGCTCCCTATGTGTCTCTGATGCACCCCGACTGCCCCCTGTGTGTCCCTGATGCACCCCGACTGCCCCCTATGTGTCCCTGATGCACCCCGACTGCTCCCTATGTGTCCCTGATGCACCCCGACTGCCCCCTATGTGTCCCTGATACACCCCGACTGCTCCCTATGTGTCCCTGATGCACCCCGACTGCTCTCTATGTGTCCCTGATGCACCCCGACTGCTCTCTATGTGTCCCTGATGCACCCCGACTGCTCTCTATGTGTCTCTGATCCACCCCGACTGCCCCCTATGTGTCCCTGATGCACCCCGACTGCTCTCTATGTGTCCCTGATGCACCCCGACTGCTCTCTATGTGTCCCTGATACACCCCGACTGCTCCCTATGTGTCTCTGATGCACCCCGACTGCCCCCTGTGTGTCCCTGATGCACCCCGACTGCCCCCTATGTGTCCCTGATGCACCCCGACTGCTCCCTATGTGTCCCTGATGCACCCCGACTGCCCCCTATGTGTCCCTGATACACCCCGACTGCTCCCTATGTGTCCCTGATGCACCCCGACTGCTCTCTATGTGTCCCTGATGCACCCCGACTGCTCCCTATGTGTCCCTGATACACCCCGACTGCTCCCTATGTGTCTCTGATACACCCCGACTGCTCCCTATGTGTCCCTGATACACCCCGACTGCTCCCTATGTGTCTCTGATGCACCCCGACTGCTCCCTATGTGTCTCTGATCCACCCCGACTGCTCCCTATGTGTCCCTGATGCACCCCGACTGCCCCCTATGTGTCCCTGATGCACCCCGACTGCCCCCTATGTGTCCCTGATGCACCCCGACTGCTCCCTATGTGTCCCTGATACACCCCGACTGCTCTCTATGTGTCCCTGATGCACCCCGACTGCCCCCTATGTGTCTCTGATCCACCCCGACTGCTCCCTATGTGTCCCTGATGCACCCCGACTGCCCCCTATGTGTCCCTGATGCACCCCGACTGCCCCCTATGTGTCCCTGATGCACCCCGACTGCTCCCTATGTGTCCCTGATGCACCCCGACTGCTCCCTATGTGTCCCTGATACACCCCGACTGCTCTCTATGTGTCCCTGATGCACCCCGACTGCCCCCTATGTGTCCCTGATGCACCCCGACTGCTCTCTATGTGTCCCTGATGCACCCCGACTGCTCCCTATGTGTCCCTGATACAGCCCGACTGCTCCCTATGTGTCCCTGATACACCCCGACTGCCCCCTATGTGTCCCTGATACACCCCGACTGCTCCCTGTGTGTCCCTGATACACCCCGACTGCCCCCTATGTGTCCCTGATGCACCCCGACTGCTCCCTATGTGTCCCTGATACAGCCCGACTGCTCCCTATGTGTCCCTGATGCACCCCGACTGCTCCCTATGTGTCCCTGATGCACCCCGACTGCTCCCTATGTGTCCCTGATACACCCCGACTGCTCCCTGTGTGTCCCTGATACACCCCGACTGCCCCCTATGTGTCCCTGATACACCCCGACTGCTCCCTGTGTGTCCCTGATACACCCCGACTGCCCCCTATGTGTCCCTGATACACCCCGACTGCTCCCTATGTGTCCCTGATACACCCCGACTGCTCCCTATGTGTCCCTGATGCACCCGACTGCTCCCTATGTGTCCCTGATACACCCCGACTGCCCCCTATGTGTCCCTGATACACCCCAACTGCTCTCTATGTGTCCCTGATACACCCCGACTGCTCCCTATGTGTCCCTGATACACCCCGACTGCTCCCTATGTGTCCCTGATGCACCCCGACTGCTCCCTATGTGTCCCTGATGCACCCCGACTGCTCCCTATGTGTCCCTGATACACCCCGACTGCTCCCTATGTGTCCCTGATACACCCCGACTGCTCCCTATGTGTCCCTGATGCACCCCGACTGCTCCCTATGTGTCCCTGATGCACCCGACTGCTCCCTATGTGTCCCTGATACACCCCGACTGCCCCCTATGTGTCCCTGATACACCCCGACTGCCCCCTATGTGACAGAAGTAGGTGACAGGTAGAGGGTGGTGCCAGGGAGCTGGTGACAGGGAGAGAGTGCTGTCACCCTTTCCCTGGCATCATCCTCTCCCTGTGTCACCCTCTGCCTGTCACCCACTGCCTCTCTCCGTCACCCTCTCACTGTAACCCACTGCATCTACCCTGCATCACTGTCTCCCTATCACCATCTCTCTCCTGTCACCCTCTGCCTTTCCAAGGCATCACCCTCTCCTTCGTCATACAAATACAGCATTCCCATTGTGGATTCGTTGTGTGGCCACACCCTCATTGCAAGACCACACCCAGTTTTCCGGGAGCACGTGTGCCTTTGTCACACGCAGGGACAGTGACGGCAGCGGGTATGGTAGATGCTAGAACCAAGTGGGCTAAAGAACCTCTGATGTCAGGAGGAGGAGCTAGGCTGGCGGGACAGTTCTTTCACTATGCACGCCACCCACTACTACCTTTAGTAACCTGGTGGCGAGCGGAGCAAGCCACCGTGCCCAAAGCGTGGCGAATGAAGCAAGCCCACAAGGGTACATTTCGGGTACCCTGTTCGGCCCTGGTGATATCAGAGGTTCTTTCTCCAACTGGGTTTTAGCCATAACCTAGCGGGCATCAGCTCGGGGGTGGTAGCGGACATTGGCTCGACGGCGGTAGGGGTCATCGGTGGGACTCGGCAGACATTGTGGCTGCAGTGCCTCACCAGCCACTGACCTCACCGCACGCCACTGGGCAGAAGACTTCATGATCTTCACTGAGGCCATTGCTCCCACACATATCACACACAGCGGGCACTGTACTGGTGCAGGGCACAGGGGGGATGCCCTGGTCAGCATTATTAACCTCAAGGGACACTGGCATGTAGTTAGATACTGCGGAGACAGTATTTTGAAAAAACCCAGCCAGTATAAAGATTTTGAGCGGGACCGAAGCCTGCCGGTGAGGGGGCGGAGCTTGATCCTCCAGCACTAACCAGCGCCATTTTCTCCACAGCACACTGCAGAAGCTGTCTCCCCGGACTCTCCCTTGCTGAACACTGTTACAGAGGGCAAAAAGGAGGGGGGGGGGCATATGTAATTGGCGCAGTGAGTGTATTTATATATATATTGTTATAAAAGCGCTGTACTAACTGGGATTTTATTCCAGTCCGGTGGCGCTGGGTGTGTGCTGGCATACTCTCTCTCTCTGTCTCTCCAAAGGGCCTTTTTGGGAGACTGTCTCCATATAGATATATCCCTGAGTGTGTGGGGGTGTCGGTACGTGTGTGTCGGCATGTATGAAGCGGAAGGCTCATCTAAGGAGGAGGTGGAGCAGATGATTGTGGTGTCTCTGTCGGCAACGCCGACACCTGATTGGTTGGACATGTGGAATGTTTTAAATGCAAATGTGACTTTATTACATAAAAGGATGGACAAAGCAGAGTCCATGGAAAGAGCAGGGAGTTAATCCATGGCTTTGACTGTGTCACAGGGCCCTTCAGGGTCTCAAAAACGTCCCCTATCCCAAACAGCAGACACTGATACCGACACGGATTCTGACTCCAGTGTCGACTACGATGATGTGAGGTTACACCCAAGGGTGGCCAAAAGTATTCATTATATGATTATTGCAATAAAAGATGTTTTACATATCACAGATGACCCCTCTGTCCCTGACACGAGGGTGCGCATGTATAAGGAAAAGAGACCTGAGGTAACCTTTCCCCCATCTCATGAGCTGAACGAGTTATTTGAAAAAGCTTGGGAAACACCAGACAAAAAACTGCAGATTCCCAAGAGGATTCTTATGGCGTATCCTTTCCCTGCACAGGACAGGGTACGGTGGGAACCCTCACCCAGGGTGGACAAGGCTTTAACGCGCTTGTCCAAAAAGGTGGCGCTGCCGTCTCCAGACACGGCAGCCCTCAAGGATCCTGCTGATCGCAGACAGGAAACTACCTTAAAATCTATTTATACACATACGGGTGCTTTACTCAGACCGGCAATAGCATCGGCTTGGGTTTGTAGCGCAGTAGCAGCTTGGACAGATAACTTGTCATCTGACATTGATACCCTAGATAGGGATACCATTTTATTGACCTTGGGTCACATTAAAGACGCAGTCTTATATATGAGAGACACTCAGAGAGACGTTGGGCTGCTAGGTTCGAGAGCTAACGTCATGGCGATTTCTGCTAGGCGAGCCCTGTGGACCCGTCAATGGACGGGTGATGCTGACTCAACGAGGCATATGGAAGTTTTGCCTTACAAGGGTGAGGTTTTATTTGGGGAAGGTCTCGCGGACCTGGTTTCCACAGCTACCACGGGTAAATCTACTTTTTTGCCTTATGTTCCCCCACAGCAAAAGAAAACTCCACAATATCAGATGCAGTTCTTTCGGTCGCATAAGCCCAGAAGAGGTCGGGGCTCTTCCTTCCTTGCCAGAGGTAAGGGTAGGGGGAAAAGAATGCCTGCTACGGCTAGTTCCCAGGAGCAGAAGTCCTCCACGGCTTCTACTAAATCCACCGCATGACGCTGGGGCTCCACTGAGGGAGTCCGCACCGGTGGGGGCACGTCTTCGACTCTTCAGCCAGGTCTGGGTTCTGTCAGACGTGGATCCTTGGGCGATGGAAATCGTATCCCAAGGCTACAAACTGGAATTCGAAGAGGTGTCTCCTCACCGATTTTTCAAGTCGGCTTTGCCAGCTTCTCCCCCAGAGAGGGAAATAGTTTTAGCGGCAATTCAAAAGCTGTGTCAACAGCAAGTGATTATCAAGGTTCCCCTAGTCCAACAGGGGAAAGGGTACTATTCAACCCAGTTTGTGGTCCCGAAACAGGATGGCTTGGTCAGGCCCATTCTGAATCTAAAATCCCTAAACCTGTACTTGAAAAAGTTCAAATTCTAGATGGAATCGCTCCGGGCAATGATCTCCAACCTGGAACGGGGGGATTTTATGGTGTCACTAGACATAAAGGATGCATACCTTCATGTCCCCATATACCCTCCTCATCAGGCATACCTGAGATTCGCTGTACAGGACTGTCATTACCAGTTTCAGACGTTGCCGTTTGGGCTTTACATGGCTCCGAGGATTTTCACCAAGGTGATGGCGGAAATGATGGTGCTCCTGCGCAGGCAGGGAGTCACAATTATCCCGTACTTGGACGATCTCCTGATAAAAGCGAGATTGAGAGATCAAATTCCTGACAAGCGTGTCGCTCTCTCTGAGAGTGCGGCAGCATCACGGTTGGATTCTAAATCTACCAAAGTCACAATTGATTCCAACGACTCGGCTATCATTCTTAAGCATGATTCTGGACACGGAACAGAAGAGGGTTTTCCTCCCAATGGAAAAAGCCCAGGAACTCCGGAACATGGTCAGAGACCTGCTAAAACCAAAAAAAGTGTCAGTTCATCAATGCACTCGTGTTCTGGGGAAAATGGTGGCAGCCTATGAGGCCTTCCACTTCGGCAGGTTCCATGCGAGGACATTTCAGTGGGACCTTCTGGACAAGTGGTCCGGGTCCCATCTACAAATACATCAGAAGATAAGCCTGTCCAGCAGGGCCAGGGTGTCTCTCCTGTGGTGGCTGCAGAGTGCTCACCTTCTAGAGGGTCGCAGGTTCGGCATTCAAGACTGGGTTCTGGTGACCACGGACGCGAGCCTCCGAGGATGGGGAGCAGTCACACAAGGAAGAAATTTTCATTGACTATGGTCAAGCCAGGAGGCTTGTCTACACATCAACGTACTGGAATTAAGGGCCATATACAATGGCCTACGACAAGCGGAGAATCTTCTTCGCGACCTACCGATTCTGATTCAATCAGACAACGTTACAGCCGTGGCTCATGTAAACCGCCAAGGCGGGACAAGAAGCAGAGTGGCAATGGAGGAAGCCACCAGGATTCTTCGCTGGGCGGAAAATCACGTAAGCGCTCTGTCAGCAGTCTTCATTCCGGGAGTGGACAACTGGGAAGCAGACTTCCTCAGCAGACACGATCTCCATCCAGGAGAGTGGGGACTTCATCAAGAAGTTTTTGCAGAGATAACAAGTCATTGGGGACTTCCTCAAATAGACATGATGGCGTCACGCCTCAACAAGAAGCTTCGGAGGTATTGTGCCAGGTCAAGGGACCCTCAGGCAGTAGCGGTAGACGCCCTGGTGAAACCATGGGTGTTTCAGTCGGTCTATGTGTTCCCTCCTCTTCCTCTCATCTCAAAAATATTGAGAATCATAAGACGAAGAAGAGTGCAGACAATACTCATTGTTCCAGATTGGCCTCGAAAGGCCTGGTATTCAGATCTTCAGGAAATGCTCACAGAAGATCCATGGCCTTTTCCTATCAGGGAGGACCTGTTGCAGCAGGGGCCCTGCGTGTTCCAAGACTTACCGCGGTTACGTTTGACGGCATGGCGGTTGAACACCGAATCCTAGCTGGGAAAGGTATTCCGGAGGAAGTCATCCCTACTCTGATAAAGGCTAGGAAAGAGGTGACGGCGAAACATTATCACCGTATCTGGAGGAAGTATGTATCTTGGTGTGAAGCCAAGAATGCTCCTACGGAAGATTTCCACCTAGGCCGTTTTCTCCACTTTCTACAGACAGGAGTGGATGATGGCCTGAAGTTAGGCTCCATTAAGGTACAGATTTCGGCCCTATCTATATTCTTTCAGAAGGAATTGGCTTCTCTCCCAGAAGTCCAGACTTTTGTAAAGGGAGTGCTGCACATCCAGCCTCCTTTTGTGCCCCGAGTGGCACCATGGGACCTTAACGTGGTGTTACGGTTCCTAAAATCTCACTGGTTTGAACCTCTTCAAACGGTTGAATTTAAATTTCTCACTTGGAAGGTGGTCATGTTATTGGCCTTGGCATCTGCAAGGCGGGTGTCCGAATTGGCGGCCTTGTCTCACAAGAGCCCCTATTTGATTTTCCATGTGGATAGAGCAGAGTTGAGGACTCGTCCTCAATTTTTACCTAAGGTGGTTTCTTAATTTCATATGAACCAACCTATTGTGGTGCCTGTGGCTACGGGTGACTTGGAGGACTCCAAGTCCCTGGATGTAGTCAGGGCCTTAAAAATTTATGTAGCCAGGACGGCTCGGGTTAGGAAAAATAAAGTACTGTTTGTCCTGTATGCAGCCAACAAAGTTGGCACTCCTGCTTCGAAGCAGACTATTGCTCGCTGGATCTGTAACACGATTCAGCAGGCTCATTCTACGGCTGGATTTCCGTTACCAAATTCGGTAAAGGCCCATTCCACTAGGAAGGTGGGCTCTTCTTGGGCGGCTGCCCGAGGCGTCTCGGCTTTACAGCTTTGCCTAGCAGCTACTTGGTCGGGTTCAAACACTTTTGCAAATTTCTATAAGTTTGATACCCTGGCTGATGAAGACCTCGCGTTTGCTCAATCGGTGCTGCAGAGTCATCCGCACTCTCCCGCCCAGTCTGGAGCTTTGGTATAATCCCCATGGTCCTTACGGAGTCCCCAGCATCCTCTAGGACGTAAGAGAAAATAAGATTTTAAACCTACCGGTAAATCTTTTTCTCCTAGTCCGTAGAGGATGCTGGGCGCCCGTCCCAGTGCGGACATATTTCTGCAAGACTTGTATATAGTTATTGCTTACATAAGGGTTATGTTTCAGTTGAGATCAGTCTTTGGCTGATGCTGTTTTGTTCATACTGTTAACTGGTTGCGTATATTCCAGGTTATACGGTGTGGATGGTGTGGCTGGTATGAATCTTGTCCTTAGAATAACAAAAATCCTTTCCTCGTACTGTCAGTCTCCTCTGGGCACAGTTCTCTAACTGAGGTCTGGAGGAGGGGCATAGAGGGAGGAGCCAGTGCACACCCATCTAAAGTCTTTTAGAGTGCCCATGTCTCCTGCAGAGCCCGTCTATACCCCATGGTCCTTACGGAGTCCCCAGCATCCTCTACAGACTAGGAGAAAAAGATTTACCGGTAGGTTTAAAATCTTATTATTTCCAATTAATTTACTTTTCAGAAAAAAAATTTTAAGCAATTTTTTTTTTTTTTTTACATTTTGCCCTTAATTGCGATTTCCTTTATTTTTTTTATTTTTTTCAGCTGAACTGATTTGCCGGCCGCAAACACTGAAAATTGTGGAGGTTGATCTTTGCCTAAATATTTTCTCATCTCTATTGTCTAAGTAATTGGACGTACAGTACACCAATAAGTCATCAGGATGTGGCTGTAGGACCAGAAGAATCCTCCTTCTGGTAAAAACACGGCTGCCAAAGAATATAAGTAAAGCACATCGGTGTCATTCCAAGTTGATCGCTCGCTAGCAGTTTGTAGCAGCCATGCAAACGCTATGCCGCCGCCCACTGGGAGTGTATTTTAGCTTAGCAGAAGTGCGAATGAAGGGATCGCAGAGTGGCTACAAAGTTTTTTTGTGCAGTTTCAGAGTAGCTCCAAACCTACTCAGCGCTTGCGATCACTTCAGACTGTTCAGTTCCTGATTTGACGTCACAAACGCGCCCAGCGTTCGCCCAGCCACGCCTGCGTTTTTCCTGGCACGCCTGCATTTGTCCGAACACTCCCTGAAAACGGTCAGTTGACACCGAGAACCGCCCACTTCATGTCAATCACTCTGCGGTCACCAGTGCAACTGAAATGCTTCGCTAGACCCTGTGCAAAACTACATAGTTCGTTGTGCCCGTACGACGCGTGTGCGCATTGCGCCACATACGCATGTGCAGAACTGCCATTTTTAAGCCTGAACGCTGCGTTGCGAGCAAATGCATCTAGCGATCAACTTGGAATGACCCCCATTGTGTATATACTATAAGCTATCTGGTCCAAGCTCTGACTGCGGTCATACATTGTAATAATAACCTATCACCACACGTTGTATCAATGAGCGTTTGTGATTCTTCGGGACAGTGAAAGTGCTGTGAAGATATATGTAATTGGAATAGTATTGCACACATTTATTATAGGTGATCCCACAGGTGAATTATGTAGCTCCTCGCACAATTGCCTTGCTGAATGCAATTATATTAACAAAGAAATGATAAACTGAACAGTGGGAGCCGCTATTTTCTATGGTAATAGAATATATTAGGCGCAGGATTAGAGGAATAGACACAAACAATTCCAGGTTTATTTTATTTTTAACCATCTATTGACTTTTTCCCGTAAAATTTAAGCTTTTTCTTTATTTTATTTTTTGTAATTAAAGGAAGCAGCAAATGTGAAAATATCACATTTCATGAATTTGCAGGAGTGATTCAACGGCTTTATCGAGCAGCTTCTTGCAATCGAGACGGACCGATTCAGATCTGATCGCAGTTGTGCGAATTCGCAAAGCGGACGATTATTGAATGTCTGCACATATGTATGCACCGCAATGCGCAGGCTCGTCGCCAAACAGCAACGGGATGGTGCAAACATTTCTATTGCAAGGTATTTGCAAGTCGATTGACAGGAAGCGGGCGTTTGTGGATGGTAACTGGACATTTTCTGGGAGTGTCAGGAAAAACGCAGGTGTGCCCAAGTGTTTTCAGGGCGGGTGTGTGACGTCAGCTCTGGTCCAATCCTGATCAACTTGTTCTCATGGCACTGTAGGAGTAAATCCTGGGATACGCACCAGGAAAAGGAAGCCAGTGTGGTTCACAAAAAAAGTATCAACCAGTGTGAAAGTAAAAAAGATGGCTTTTAGGAAATACAAACAGACTCAAAATAATAATGACAAAGAGGTGTATCTGGACAGACGGAAGGATGCTAAGAAAGTGATCAGACGTGCAAAGGCAGAAGCTGAGGAGAAAATGGCCCAGTCAGTAGATAAAGGGGGCAAAACTTTTTCTCTATCGTCCTAAGTGGATGCTGGGGTTCCTGAAAGGACCAGGGGGATAGCGGCTCCGCAGGAGACAGGGCACAAAAAAGTAAAGCTTTTACCAGATCAGGTGGTGTGCACTGGCTCCTCCCCCTATGACCCTCCTCCAGACTCCAGTTAGATTTTGTGCCCGAACGAGAAGGGTGCAATCTAGGTGGCTCTCCTAAAGAGCTGCTTAGAGAAAGTTTAGCTTAGGTTTTTTACTTTACAGTGAGTCCTGCTGGCAACAGGATCACTGCAACGAGGGACTTAGGGGAGAAGTAGTGAACTCACCTGCGTGCAGAGTGGATTTGCTGCTTGGCTACTGGACACTAGCTCCAGAGGGACGATCACAGGTACAGCCTGGATGGTCACCGGAGCCGCGCCGCCGGCCCCCTTGCAGACGCTGAAGAGAGAAGAGGTCCAAAATCGGCGGCTGAAGACTCCTGAGTCTTCATAAAGGTAGCGCACAGCACTGCAGCTGTGCGCCATTTTCCTCTCAGCACACTTCACACAACAGTCACTGAGGGTGCAGAGCGCTGGGGGGGGCGCTCTGAGAGGCAAATAAAAACCTTATTAGAGGCAAAAAATACCTCACATATAGCCCACAGAGGCTATATGGAGATATTTAACCCCTGCCTAACTTCAAAAATAGCGGGAGACGAGCCCGCCGAAAAAGGGGCGGGGCCTATCTCCTCAGCACACAGCGCCATTTTCTCTCACAGAAAAGCTGGAGAGAAGGCTCCCAGGCTCTCCCCTGCACTGCACTACAGAAACAGGGTTAAAACAGAGAGGGGGGGCACTGATTTTGGCGATATTGTATATATATAAAAGATGCTATAAGGGAGAAACACTTATATAAGGTTGTCCCTATATAATTATAGCGTTTTTGGTGTGTGCTGGCAGACTCTCCCTCTGTCTCCCCAAAGGGCTAGTGGGTCCTGTCCTCTGTCAGAGCATTCCCGGTGTGTGTGCTGTGTGTCGGTACGTGTGTGTCGACATGTATGAGGACGATGTTGGTGAGGAGGCGGAGAAATTGCCTGTAATGGTGATGTCACTCTCTAGGGAGTCGACACCGGAATGGATGGCTTATTTAGAGAATTACGTGAGAATGTCAACACGCTGCAAGGTCGGTTGACGACATGAGACGGCCGACAATCTATTAGGACCGGTCCAGGCGTCTCAGAAACACCGTCAGGGGTTTTTAAAAAACGCCCATTTACCTCAGTCGGTCGACACAGACACAGACACGGACACTGAATACAGTGTCGACGGTGAATAAACAAACGTATTTCTCATTAGGGCCACACGTTAAGGGCAATGAAGGAGGTGTTACGTGTTTCTGATACTACAAGTACCACAAGAAAGGGTATTATGTGGGAGTGAAAAAACTACCTGTAGTTTTTCCTGAATCAGATAAAATAAAATGAAGTGTGTGATGATGCGTAGGGTTACCCCGATAGCAAATATTGGCGTTATACCCTTTCCCGCCAGAAATTAGGGTACGTTGGGAAACACCCCTTAGGGTGATAAGGCGCTCACACGCTTATCAAGTGGCGTTACCGTCTCCAGATACGGCCGCCCTCAAGGAGCCAGCTGATAGGAAGCTGGAAAAATATCCTAAAAAGTATATACACACATACGGTGGTTATACTGCGACCAGCGATCGCCATCAGCCTGGAGATGCAGTGCTGGGTTGGCTTGGTCGGATTCCCTGACTGAAAATATTTTATTCATGTACAGCATTTAATAGGATGCATTCTATATATATGTATGTGAGATGCACAGAGGGATATTTGCTCTCTGGCATCAAGATAAGTGCGTTGTCCATATCTCCCAGAAGATGTCAGGGACACGACAGTGGTCAGGTGATACAGATCCCATACGGCAGATGGAAGTATTGCTGTATAAAGGGAAGGAGTTATTTGGGGGTCGGTCCATCGGACCTGGGGACCACAGCAACAGCTGGGAAATCCAACCTTTTTTACCCCAAGTTACATCTCAGCTAAAAAAGACACCGTCTTTTCAGCCTCAATCTTTCCTTTCCCATGAGGGCATGCAGGCAAAAGGCCAGTCATATCTGCCCAGACATAGAGGTAAGGGAAGTAGACTGCAGCAGGCAGCCCTTTCCCAGGAAAAGAAGCCCTCCACCGCGTCTGCCAAGTCCTCAGCATGACGCTGGGGCCGTGCAAGCGGACTCAAGGTGGGGGGGTAGTCTCAAGAGTCTCAGGGCGCAGTGGGATCACTCGCAAGTTGACCCCTAGATCGTACGAGTATTATCCCAGGGGTAAAGATTGGAGAGTCGAGACATCTTCTCCTCGCAGGTTCCTGAAGTCTGCTTTACCAACGGCTCCCTCCGACAGGGAGGCAGCATTGGAAACAATTCACAAGCTGTATATCCAGCAGGTGATAATCAAAGTACCCCTCCTACGACAAGGAAAAGGGTATTATTTTTCCACACTATATTGTGGTACTGAAGCCAGACGGCTTGGTGACACATAGTCTAAATCTAAAATGTTTTGAACACTTACATAAAAGGTTCAAATCGAGATAAAGTCACTCAGAGCAGTGATAGCGAACCGGAAAAAAGGGGACTATATGGTGTCCCTGGACATCAAGGATTACCTCCATGTCCAAATTTTGTCCTTCTCATCAAGGGTACCTCTGGTTCGTGGTACAGAACTGTCAATATCAGTTTCAGACGATGCCGTTTGAATTATCCACGGCACCCCGGGCCTTTTTACCAAGGTAATGGCCGAAAAGATGTTTCTTCAAAGAAAAAAGGCATCTAAATTATCCCTTACTTGCACGACCTAAAAAGGGCAAGTTCCAGAGAACAGTTGGAGGTCGGAAGAGCACTATCTAAAGTAGTTCTTCGACGGCACGACTGGATTCTAAATATTCCAAGAATCGCAGCTGTTTTCCGACGATACGTCTGCTGTTCCTAGGGATGATTCTGGACACGGTTCAGAAAAAGGTGTTTCTTCCCGAGGAAAAAGCCAAGGAGTTATCCGACCTGTCAGGAACCTCCTAAAACCAGGAAAGGTGTCTGTACATCAATGCACAAGAGTCCTGGGAAAAATGGTGGCTTTTTACGAAGCAATTCCATTCGGCAGATTCCATGCAAGAATTTTCCAAAGGGATCTGTTGGACAAATGGTCAGGGTCGCATCCTCAGATGCACCTGCGAATAACCCTGTCGCCAAGGACAAGGGTATATCTTCTGTGGTGGTTGCAAAAGGCTCATCTATTGGAGGGCCGCAGATTCGGCATACAGGATTTGATCCTGGTGACCACGGACGCCAGCCTGAGAGGTTGGGGAGCAGTCACACAAGGAAGAAACTTCCAGGGGGTATGGACGAACCTGGAAAAGTCTCTTCACATAAACATTCTGGTACTAAGAGCAATCTAAAATGCTCTAAGCCAGGCGGAACCACTCCTGCAAGGAAAACCGGTGTTGATTCAGTCGGACAACATCACGGCGGTCGCCCATGTAAACAGACAGGGCGGCACAAGAAGCAGGAGTGCAATGGCAGAAGCTACCAAGATTCTTCGCTGGGCGGAGAATCACGTAATAGCACTGTCAGCAGTGTTCTTCCCGGGCGTGGACAACTGGGAAGCAGACTTCCTCAGCAGACACGATATTCACCCGGGAGAGGGGGGTCTTCATCCAGAAGTCTTCCACATGCTAGTAAACTGTTGGGAAAGACCAATGGTAGACATGATGGCGTCTCGCCTCAACAAGAAACTGGACAAGTATTGCGCCAGGTCAAGAGATCCACAGGCAATAGCTGTGGACGCACTGGTAACACCTTGGGTGTACAAATCAGTATATGTGTTTCCTCCTCTGCCTCTCATACCAAAGGTATTGAAGATTATACGGTGAGGAGGAGTAAGAACAATACTAGTGGCTCCGGATTGGCCAAGAAGGACTTGGTACCCGGAACTTCAAGAGTTGGTCACGGACGACCCGTGCCCTCTATTTCTGAGAAGGGACCTGCTACAACAGGGTCCCTGTCTCTTTCAAGACTTACCGCGGCTGCGTTTGACGGCATGGCGGTTGAACGCCAGATCCTAAAAGGGAAAGGCATTCCAGAAGAAGTCATTCCTACCTTGATTAAGGCAAGGAAGGAAGTCACCGCGAAACATTATCACCGCATTTGGCGAAAATATGTCGCGTGGTGCGAGGATCGGAGTGTTCCGACGGAGGAATTTCAACTGGGTCGTTTCCTACATTTCCTACAATCAGGATTGTCTATGGGTCTCAAATTGAGATCTATTAAGGTTCAAATTTCGGCCCTGTCAATATTCTTCCAAAAAGAATTGGCCTCAGTTCCTGAGGTACAGACTTTTGTTAAAGGAGTACTGCATATACAGCCTCCTGTGGTGCCTCCGGTGGCACCGTGGGATCTAAATGTAGTTTTAGATTTCCTCAAATCCCATTGGTTTGAACCATTGAAAAAGGTGGATTTTAAATATCTCACATGGAAAGTGACTATGTTACTGGCCCTGGCTTCCGCCAGGAGAGTATCTGAATTGGCGGCTTTATCTTATAAAAGCCCTTATCTAATCTTCCATTCGGATAGGGCAGAACTGAGGACTCGTCCGCATTTTCTCCCTAAGGTGGTATCAGCGTTTCACCTGAACCAACCTATTGTGGTGCCTGCGGCCACTGGCGACTTGGAGGACTCCAAGTTGTTGGACGTTGTCAGAGCCTTAAAAATATACATTTCAAGGACGGCTGAAGTCAGAAAATCTGACTCGCTGTTGATACTATATGCACCCAACAAGTTGGGTGCCCCTGCTTCTAAGCAGACGATTGCTCGTTGGATTTGTAACACAATTCAACTTGCTCATTCTGTGGCAGGCCTGCCACAGCCTAAATCTGTTAAGGCCCATTCCACAAGGAAGGTGGGCTCATCTTGGGCGGCTGCCCGAGGGGTCTCGGCATTACAATTCTGCCGAGCAGCTACGTGGTCGGGGGAAAACACGTTTGTAAAATTCTACAAATTTGATACCCTGGCAAAAGAGGACTTGGAATTCTCTCATTCGGTGCTGCAGAGTCATCCGCACTCTCCCGCCCGTTTGGGAGCTTTGGTATAATCCCCATGGTCCTTTCAGGAACCCCAGCATCCACTTAGGACGATAGAGAAAATAAGAATTTACTTACCGATAATTCTATTTCTCGGAGTCCGTAGTGGATGCTGGGCGCCCATCCCAAGTGCGGATTATCTGCAATACTGTACATAGTTATTGTTAACAAATTCGGGTTATATTGTTAAGGAGCCATCTTTAAGAGGCTCTTTCTGTTATCATACTGTTAACTGGGTTTAGATCACAAGTTGTACGGTGTGATTGGTGTGGCTGGTATGAGTCTTACCCGGGATTCAAATTGCCTCCCTTATTGTGTACGCTCGTCCGGGCACAGTACCTAACTGGAGTCTGGAGGAGGGTCATAGGGGGAGGAGCCAGTGCACACCACCTGATCTGGTAAAAGCTTTACTTTTTTGTGCCCTGTCTCCTGCGGAGCCGCTATCCCCCTGGTCCTTTCAGGAACCCCAGCATCCACTACGGACTCCGAGAAATAGAATTATCGGTAAGTAAATTCTTATTTTTTAAGTGTATAAATGAAAGGAGAAAATCAAATGGAGGAATAATAAGACTTAAGACAGAGAGTGAGCATTTGGTGGAGGTAGACAAGGCAATAGCAGATCACCTAAATTATTATTTTTGCTCCGTATTTACTACAGAAGGAGAAGGGAAGGAGCCACAGTTAAGCTGCAAGGACATTCATAAAAATAAGGCAGATGAAAGTACATTTACAGAAGAGAAGGTCCTAACTGAACTTTCAAAACTAAAAGTGGATAAATCAATGGGGCCAGCTGGGATACACCCGAGGATGCTAAAAGAGCTAATAGATGTGCTGGTTACACCTTTAACAGGATTATTTAACCAGTCACTAAATACAGGTGCCATTCCAGAGGACTGGAAAAGAGCAAATGTAGTTCCACTGTACAAAAGTGGAAGCAAGGAAGAAGCAAGTAACTACAGACCAGTAAGCCTTACATCAGTAGTAGGGAAAGTAATGGAAAAACTATTCAAAGAAAGAGTTGTGGAATATCTTAAATCAAACAACTTATAGGAGCCAAAACAGCATGGATTTACTGGTGGGAGATCATGCCAAACAAATCTTATTGACTTTTTTGACTCTGTGATGAAAATAATAGATCAAGGGGGAGCTGTAGATGTAACATATCTAGACTTTAGTAAGGCATTTGACACTGTCCCACATCGCAGACTGCCAAATAAACTTGAAAGTGTGGGGGTGGATTATAAAACAGTTAAATGAATAAGAACCTGGTTGCAGGATAGGAAACAGACAGTTGTAGTCAATGGAGTGCAATCTATGGAGGGAAATGTTACCAGTGGAGTACCCCAGGGATCTGTACTTGGTCCAGTTCTCTTTAATATCTTTGTTGGTGACATTGCAGATGGTATTGAAGGGAAGATATGCCTTTTTGCAGATGGTACAAAGATATGCAACAGGATAGACACACCGGGAGGGGTAAAACAAATGATTGATGACCTAGGTAGGCTTGAGAAATGGTCAAGAACGTGGCAACTACAGTTCAATGCTAAAAAATTCAAAATCATGCACTTGGGTCTGAAAAACCCAAAGGCTAAATATAGTATCAAGGGTACTATAATGGAAACTACTGAGGAGGAAAGGGATTTAGGAGTCACTATTTCAAGTGACTTGAAGGCAGGAAAGCAATGCAACAAAGCAATGAGGAAGGCTAGTCAGATGCTTGGTTGCATAGGGAGAGGAATCAATAGCAGGAAAAAAGAAGTGATAATGCAACTGTATAGGTCATTGGTGCGGCCTCATCTAGTATACTGTGTCCAGTACTGGAGACCATATCTACAGAAGGATATAAATACATTAGAGTGTACAAAGAAGGGCTCAAAGGGAGAGAAGTATTAGAACTCGAGGACATGCACTGAGACTGGAGGGGGGGGGGAGGTTCAGGGGAAATTTAAGGAAAAATTACTTCACAGAAAGGGGGTAATTCTGAGTTGATCGCAGCAGGATTCTTGTTAGCAGTTGGGCAAAACCATGTGCACTGCAGGGGAGGCAGATATAACATGTGCAGAGAGAGTTAGATTTGGGTGTGGTGTGTTCAATCTGCAATCTAAATTGCAGTGTAAAAATAAAGCAGCCAGTATTTACCCTGCACAGAAACAAAATAACCCACCCAAATCTAACTCTCTCTGCAAACGTTATATCTGCCCCCCCTGCAGTGCATATGGTTTTGCCCAACTGCTAAAAAATTTCCTGCTGCGATCAACTTGGAATTACCCCCAAAGGGTAGTGGACAAGTGGAATAGCCTCCCATCAGAGGTGGTAGAGGCTAAGACTGTAGAGCAATTTAAACATGCTTGGGATAGGCATATGAATAAGAATTAAGGTTCAAAAAGGATTGAGATTACCTAAAGGATAAAAAAGGGGAAGACTAGATGGGCCAAGTGGTTCTTATCTGCCATCACACTCTATGTTTCTATGTTACGCACAAACTGCACAGACTGGAAAAATCATTAGATGGGAAGTGAGTTACGAACAGATTTGCAGCTGTCCGCTGTCTGCATGGGGCTGGTTTTCACTCTCTATGGGCGGCGACTATCTGATCGCAGACCTCTGCACACAAAAATGGATCATTCAGTGGGTGTGTCAGTGAAAACGGCTGTCTAGAAGTCCATAGACAGACAGAGAAAATTCACCTGTCTTTGGGCTATGTGGAGAAATGTGGTAATTAGCTCAATAGAATGGTGTTTTGGTGCAGTGTCTACTGTAGGTGAGTAATCAGGATCCATTCAAAACACAGCTTTTCTGGTTAAATAAATGAAATAATGAAGCTTTACCGGAACAAAACAACAAACAACCTAGTCCTCACTTAGGGCACTATCTCTATGACTGACCCTTATCTGATAGGGCAGCTAGTCTGCATCACACAGTTACAGAGTCTCACAGTCTTTGCCTGCTGCCTGCATGGCTTGGCTGGCTGCCACAACTCCAGAAGTGCAGTGTCAGAGGGTAAGGGTTCTCCCTGCATCCTGTAGGCCTGAACCCTGGCAACCCAGCCAGTTTCACTCTGACTACACCACCTTGACCATCTTGGAAACACAGCGGGCTTTTAATGATTAAAAAAACACCTTTTGGTAGATTTAACTGTTATTAACAGCATCACCAATTCACCAAAAGTTTTTTGGTTGCAATTAAATGGTAATAATTGCATGAATGAGCCATGTAAAATGTATTGCTTGTAAGTCAAACCAGGTTTTATATTGTGTTACATGATAATATGTCCAACATTAGAGTGGCTGCAAGAAATGATAGAGAAAATCCTAATTACTGTTATATAAAACAGAGAGCATCATAGTGACATTCAGAGAGCATTTAAGTGACTGCCATACAATCTTAGTGACTGATGTACAATGCAAAGAGGATCATAGTGACAGATATACAAAAGAGAAAGTGACCACCATATGATACAAAGAACATCCTTCTGAGTGCCAAGCAATACATGGAGCATCCTAGTGACCTATATACAATACAGAGAGCACCCTAGTGACTGCCACGCAGTATAGAGTGCATTGAAATGATAGATAAACAAGAGAGCATCTATATGACCACTATGTGATACAAGGAACATTCTAGCACAGTAAACTACAATACAGTGAACATCCTAGTTTAGAAAATACCAGGTTTATCTCACCCAGGGGAATGCTTAAAATGCCGTTGGCATATTTTCTTATTTGAGAATCTATATATGTGTATGTATATATATATATATATATATATATATGTGTATATACGGTATAAATATGTGTAGATATGTATATGTGTATGTGTATATATATATATATATGTGTATATATATATAGTGGAAATAGTCGGCACTCAGGAACAATTGCAATGGTACAGACCGGGGTGCCCTCCTCAGTTGTATGCACGGTGTAGGTATTCGTGGTGACTGGAGCCACAAGTCACTGACCCCCTCACCACAGAAACAGGCGGCACTCCACGTATTGGGGATGAAAAAATACTTTATGCAACAAACAGCATGTTGAATCCAACGTTTCAACACCAAGATGGGTGTTTTTCTCAAGGATACATGGTGCAAAACAAACATATGTGCAGTGTTCTTACCTTAAATGCTCTCCTGATGTCAGCACGGGCGCAGGTGCGGCGGGCGGGAGAGACGCCGGCGGCCCCGGCTTCGGGCGGCTGAGAATGACGTCACCGTTGCTAGGCTGCCAGAGCGTGTCAGCGCCCGGCGCATCGCGTCATTGAGCTGCAAGGAGAGAGCGTGTATTAAAGAAAGTGTAACAGTGTATAGTAAATTAATAAGAGGAAACAAAATAACATTTCCAACTAGTGTAAGTGAAATAATACTAAAAATACTAAAAAAGAACTGGACGATCGTGTATACTAGATTAAACTATTTAACTGCATGGCAATACTAGTCTGCATCATCTCTGTTATTATAAAACCTGATGCTCAGGAAACGCAAGCTACATAGCTGCCATAGACACCTTAAGCTAAATATAATGTAATGAACTGCAATGATAAGTATGATTAACTGCAAAAGAAGAAGAAGATGCAGGAACAAAAGCCTGTACTGAGCTAGACAATAAATAAAAATTTAAAGAAAAACACTCCATGTTAATTTTTCATTGAGTCCATTGGGGGAAACTGAATTCAATGTTGAAATCCACCGCATTTCTCGTTGGGACAACAGCTTTTGTCTGTCACCGCCACGATTGGGCATGGGGACGTGATCCACGATCTGGTATTTCAGGCTTGAAAGTGGGTGTCCAGATAGTTTGAAATGTCTGGCAACAGGTTGGTCATTGTCCTTGCCTTCAATTGCGGCTTTGATGGCTGATCGATGCAGCGCCATTCGTTCTTTAAATGTCCTGATTGTTTGACCAACATATAATAGTCCGCACGGGCAGATGATGATATATATGACACAGGTTGAGTATCCCTTATCCAAAATGCTTGGGACCAGAGGTATTTTGGATATGGGATTTTTCCGTATTTTGGAATAATTGCATACCATAATGAGATATCATGGCGATGGGACCTAAATCTAAGCACAGAATGCATTTATGTTACATATACACCTTATACACACAGCCTGAAGGTCATTGTAGCCAATATTTTTTGTAACTTTGTGCATTAAACAAAGTGTGTCTACATTCACACAATTCATGTATGTTTCAAATACAACTTATAAACACAGCCTGAAGGTCATTTAATACAATATTTTTAATAACTTTGTGTATTAAACAAAGTTTGTATACATTGAGCCATCAAAAAAACAAAGGTTTCACTGTCTCACTCTCACTAAAAAAAGTCTGTATTTCGGAATATTCCGTATTTCGGAATATTTGGATATGGGATACTCAACCTGTATATACACACACAGACACACTAGTTTTACGGACCCAGCATATACTGGGTCACCTCAGTCCCCACCCCCATGCTTGGCTCCCCCCATTTCTGGAAACCCCCCCCCCCCCCCCCATGCAAATCCTGCATTTGCCACTCTGTGCGGTAACTACATCATATCGCCTGAGAGTACTGTACAGTAGATTGCAAGCTCCAGTGGAGCAGGTCCTGACTGTAAAACAGAAACAAAAAATCTTCTAATGCAGACTCTGAGGAATGTTCTCACTATATGGAGAGATATTTCATACAACCACTGTGCCATAAGCAGTTATGTGAAGCGCCTCGGAATACAGTCAAGTATCTCCTCATTCACACATAATAACTCTATTATTTTCAATAAAACTTTACATTTCACAATAACCAATACCAGAGTTCAGGCTCCCAGTTATATTTTTAGTGTCATGCGGACAGGTATTTTATCTGGCAAATCATTCTGCTCCCGCTCCAGGCAAAACAATTTTTTTTCCTCCTCCTTCCCAGTATATATGTACCAGCAACAACACATTCCTTTATTTATGACCTTTCTGAAGAGTAAGTCAATAAGCATTTATTATGTTCCAGAATGCAATGAATCTGCTTCCGACAGGGCTGTAAAATGCTTATAAAGAGCAAATGCTTTGGGTTGTGCATTAATCTTCCGGATACTTTTATGCAAATGAAAGGTGTACTTACAGGCGCGATGCAGGCTACCTGGCTAAAGACATATTGCACAACTTTGCGCGCCTACGGGGAAACGTATACACCATTGAAGATGGATCTTCCTATCCTAATTAGGTTTAACCTATTTTCTATATTTAACGTTTTATATTTTATTATTGGGAACGTTTATATTCACAGTCTATAATTGTGCAGTTGTCGGCTACCGTTATGGACGAAGTATGTATTTATTTTTATTTACCCCCAACAAATGTCAGCAAGGTTCATTTTGCGAGCGTGACTAAACTAACCCTTGCAGCACATAGACCTTTTTAGGGATTTTTGTTTTTTATGATACTTTGGTGCAAATTCTTCCATTTTTATGGCAAGTCCATGGAGCAACGTTTCAAGATAGAAGAGAAATGTCGACCTCTGTATAATAATACTATTATAGAATTGACCACTATATAAATACAAGAACATTCTAGTTACCAATATAGAACACACAAAGCATTTTAGTGACTAAAATTCAGAATTTATACAGTATTTTAGTGACCAAAACACAATACACAGAGCATCCTAGTAACTAATTTAGAATGTACAGAGGATTTTAATGACCAATATACAATACACGGAACATTCTATTGACCAATATGCAATACATGGAGCATCCTAGTAACTAATTTAGAATGTAAAGAAGATTTTACTGACCAACATACAATACACAGAGCATTCTATTGACCAATATACAATACATGGACCATCCTAGTAACTAATTTAGAATGTACAGAGGATTTTAGAGACCAAAATACAATACAGGGAGCATTTTATTGACCAATATACAATACATGGTCCAAAATAGTAAGTAATTTAGAATGTACAGAGGATTTTACTGACCAATATACAATACACGGAGCATTCTATTGACCAATATACAATACATGGACCATCTTAGTAACTAATTTAGAATGTAAAGAGGATTTTACTGACCAATATACAATACATGGAGCATTCTGTTGACCAATATACAATACATGGACCATCTTAGTAACTAATTTAGAATGTAAAGAGGATTTTACTGACCAATATACAATAACAGAGCATTCTATTGACCAATATACAATACATGGACCATCCTAGTAACTAATTTAGAATGTACAGAGGATTTTAGAGACCAAAATACAATACAGGGAGCATTTTATTGACCAATATACAATACATGGTCCATCATAGTAAGTAATTTAGAATGTACAGAGGATTTTACTGACCAATATACAATACACGGAGCATTCTATTGACCAATATACAATACATGGACCATCTTAGTAACTAATTTAGAATGTAAAGAGGATTTTACTGACCAATATACAATACACGGAGCATTCTATTGACCAATATACAATACATGGACCATCTTAGTAACTAATTTAGAATGTAAAGAGGATTTTACTGACCAATATACAATACATGGAGCATTCTGTTGACCAATATACAATACATGGACCATCCTAGTAACTAATTTAGAATGTACAGAGGATTTTAGTGACCAATATATAATACACGGAGCATTCTTTTATCCTCAGTGAAAAACACAAAGAATTCTAGGGCCAAGTTACAGTACAGAGAACATTTTATTGACCAATTTGCAGTCTTCAGATCTAGTGATGTACAAAGACAGTAAGACACCATATGGTATACATTATATTATCATAAATTAGAATAGCATATTATGCAGCACAGGCTTGTGTTTCACATACCTTAATTTTATGTGGTATTTAAACTTGCAGAGTGACACTGTGCCTGGGTATAACTATATCTGGATGCAGCTGGGTGGACAGACTACAGTGAGATATCAAATCTAGCAATGACCTGGCATACAGTATGTCAAAAAGTTATGTCCTTGCTCTACAGCAGACACAGAAATCCCTTATACACCAGGGGCCTGATGTTTTTTGCAATTGAGCGAACTTTCAGCACACGTATGGCGATTGAACTGCGATCACGCTCGCAGCGAGGAGTCATTCGCAAGTGAATGACAGGGAGCAGACATTTTGTGGGAGGTAACGGGGAGTGGCAGCAAAAATGCGGACGTGTTGGACTGTTATCGGGGAATGAATCCGCCGCCGACTGCAATCATGTACGCGGGAAACGTGTCTTCAGTGTCACAACTGCTGCGGCCATTCTGAGTAGATCTACTGATGGAGTCGCCGTTTCCCGGATCTGCGGCGATACATGCGAATGTGTAGCTAAGAAGGCTCCAGCGGGTATCACAGTACAAATCCCAGCGGCTGTTACATTAGCATATTTTCACACATCCTCAGAGTCATAAATGGCATCGGGGACAGTATTTGCGCACAACTGCGCATCAGACCCTAGGTCAGGAAATAAATAGGATTCATCGGATGAGCACATTACAGTATTTGCAACTGATATTAACATACGCCTGGGAAATCTCCATAATATCATAATACGACCAGATAGTAGTAGTCAGTGCCTATTCCGTTGTGTTACTTACTCACAATAAAATATTGGTACTACAGGACTTCTGTCAGCTACAGGAGCCCTGTATGACCAAAACTGTGATAGTGAATGACATTAGGCCGCACATAGGAAAAACCACAGACGTACACAACCCTCCTCCTAGACTGGCAGGAACGCCGCATATACCCAGAGGTGTAGCTAGGTGTCTTGGTGCCTGGAGCAAGGGTATGTTTCGGCGCCCCCTCTCCTGTACTGAATTGGGTGCATGTTACATTTCAAATGAAAAAAATATAAAAAAATACTAAATCGGTGAAAGGGCCGGTTCTAGACCTTGTGAATCTCAGGGCAAAAGTTTCCTTTGGGCGCCCCCAATGTTTAAAATAGGGACAGTGTGTTCCAAAGGAGTGCAAGAAAAATATAAGGGTGTGGCTTCATGGGGAAGGGCGTGGCCATAGAATAGTACCAATTCAGATTACACCGCACAGTATTGTCCATTATTCACATAACAACACAGTAGTACCCCTTATACACTTTACGCCGCACAGTAGAGCCCCTTATACACGTTACACCACAGTAGAGTCATTTATACACATTATGCCGCTAGAGAGCCACGTATACATGTTACTCTGCAGTTTCTAATGCAGGGAGCGGTGCTGCAGCAGCAGCTAAGGTAGAGAGAGGTGCTGCAGCAGCCGGGCCAGAGAGGGGTGCTGCAACAGCCGGGGTAGAAAGAGGTGCTGCAGCAGCGGGCACAGAGAGTTGTGTAGCAGGACAGAAACTTGCTGCACAGCTACAAGCAGACAGTGAGACATATAAAGAGGGCGGCAGAGCTCCGGCACGTGTTGGCTGTCAGTATCGGTAGCGAACCCTGTAACTCTTCTGGCGCCCGGAGCTCGCGCTCCACCGGAACCACTTTCGCTACACCCCTCCATATACCCTGCAAACATGAATCACCCCTATGTCTGTAATGTCAATTTTTCCACCACTTTTTTCACAGAAAACGTTTGTCATATCGGACCACGTATTATCCTTTACTTTCCAAGTTCCATCCAAGCTTCAAAGCCAGTATATCAGAAGTGTCGAGGTTAAAATAAGTGTCCATATACATAAACATAGGTACTTTCCATTAGTGATGAGCGGGTTCGGTTTCTCGGAAACCGAACCCCCCCGAACTTCACCCATTTTACACGGGTCCGAGGCAGGTTCGAACCTTCCCGCCTTGCTCGGCTAACCCGAGCGCGCCCGAACGTCACCATCCCGCTGTCGGATTCTCGCGAGATTCGGATTCTATATAAGCAGCCGCGCGTCGCCGCCATTTTCACTCGTGCATTGGAAATGTTAGGGAGAGGACGTGGCTGGCGTCCTCTCCGTTATTGTTGAACTTGATTGCTTTATTGCTTAATTGTGGGGAGGGCTGGGGAGCAGCTGTATATAGGAGGAGTACAGTGCAGAGTTTTGCTGATCAGTGACCACCAGTTATCCGTTCTCTGCCTGAAAAAAAACGCTCCATATCTGTGCTCAGTGTGCTGCATATATCTGTGCTCACACTGCTTAATTGTGGGGACTGGGGACCAGCAGTATTACATAGGAGGAGTACAGTGCAGAGTTTTGCTGACAGTGACCACCAGTATACGTTGTCTGCCTGAAAAACACTCCATATCTGTGCTCAGTGTGCTGCTTTATTGTGGGGACTGGGGAGCAGCTGTATTATATAGCAGGAGTACAGTGCAGAGTTTTGCTGACAGTGACCACCACTATATAATATATAGCATTACAGTACAGTAGGCCACTGCTGTACCTACCTCTGTGTCGTCATTAAGTATACTATCCATCTACATTCTATACCTGTGGTGCATTTTAGTTTTGCAATTTGCTGACACAGTGACCACCAGTATACTATATATAATAGCAGTACGGTACGGAAGGCCACTGCTGTACCTACCTCTGTGTCGTCATTAAGTATACTATCCATCTACATTCTATACCTGTGGTGCATTTTAGTTTTGCAGTTTGCTGACACAGTGACCACCAGTATACTATATATAGCAGTACGGAAGGCCACTGCTGTACCTACCTCTGTGTCTTCATTAAGTATACTATCCATCTACATTCTATACCTGTGGTGCATTTTAGTTTTGCAGTTTGCTGACACAGTGACCACCAGTATACTATATATAGCAGTACGGAAGGCCACTGTTGTACCTACCTCTGTGTCGTCATTAAGTATAGAATCCATCTACATTCTATACCTCTGGTGCATTTTAGTTTTGCAGTTTGCTGACACAGTGACCACCAGTATATATAGCAGTACGGTACGGAAGGCCACTGCTCTACCTACCTCTGTGTCGTCAAGTATACTATCCATCCATACCTGTGGTGCATTTCAGTTGTGCGCAGTATATATAGTAGTAGGCCATTGCTATTGATACTGGCATATAATTCCACACATTAAAAAATGGAGAACAAAAATGTTGAGGTTAAAATAGGGAAAGATCAAGATCCACTTCCACCTCGTGCTGAAGCTGCTGCCACTAGTCATGGCCGAGACGATGAAATGCCATCAACGTCGTCTGCCAAGGCCGATGCCCAATGTCATAGTAGAGAGCATGTAAAATCCAAAAAACAAAAGTTCAGTAAAATGACCCAAAAATCAAAATTAAAAGCGTCTGAGGAGAAGCGTAAACTTGCCAATATGCCATTTACGACACGGAGTGGCAAGGAACGGCTGAGGCTCTGGCCTATGTTCATGGCTAGTGGTTCAGATTCACATGAGAATGGAAGCACTCATCCTCTCGCTAGAAAAATGAAAATACTTAAGCTGGCAAAAGCACAGCAAAGAACTGTGCGTTCTTCTAAATCACAAATACCCAAGGAGAGTCCAATTGTGTCGGTTGCGATGCCTGACCTTCCCAACACTGGACGGGAAGAGCTTGCGCCTTCCACCATTTGCACGCCCCCTGCAAGTGCTGGAAGGAGCACCCGCAGTCCAGTTCCTGATAGTCAAATTGAAGATGTCACTGTTGAAGTACACCAGGATGAGGATATGGGTGTTGCTGGCGCTGGGGAGGAAATTGACAAGGAGGATTCTGATGGTGAGGTGGTTTGTTTAAGTCAGGCACCCGGGGAGACACCTGTTGTCCGTTGGACGAATATGGCCATTGACATGCCTGGTCAAAATACAAAAAAAATCAGCTCTTCGGTGTGGAATTATTTCAACACAAATGCGGACAACAGGTGTCAAGCCGTGTGTTGCCTTTGTCAAGCTGTAATAAGTAGGGGTAAGGACGTTAAACACCTCGGAACATCCTCCCTTATACGTCACCTGCAGCGCATTCATCATAAGTCAGTGAAAAGTTCAAAAACTTTGGGTGACAGCGGAAGCAGTCCACTGACCACTAAATCCCTTCCTCTTGTAACCAAGCTCCCGCAAACCACACCACCAACTGCCTCAGTGTCAATTTCCTCCTAACCCAGGAAAGCCAATAGTCCTGCAGGCCATGTCACTGGCAAGTCTGACGAGTACTCTCCTGCCTGGGATTCCTCCGATGCATCCTTGAGTGTAACGCCTACTGCTGCTGGCGCTGCTGTTGTAGCTGCTGGGAGTCGATCGTCATCCCAGAGGGGAAGTCGGAAGACCACTTGTACTACTTCCAGTAAGCAATTGACTGTCCAACAGTCCTTTGCGAGGAGTCATCCTGCTGCAAAGCAGATAACTCAGGCCTGGGCGGTGAGAAACGTGGTTCCGGTATCCACCGTTAATTCAGAGCCAACTAGAGACTTGATTGAGGTACTGTGTCCCCGGTACCAAATACCATCTAGGTTCCATTTCTCTAGGCAGGCGATACCGAAAATGTACACAGACCTCCGAAAAAGACTCACCAGTGTCCTAAAAAATGCAGTTGTACCCAATGTCCACTTAACCACGGACATGTGGACAAGTGGAGCAGGGCAGACTCAGGACTATATGACTGTGACAGCCCACTGGGTAGATGTATTGCCTCCCGCAGCAAGAACAGCAGCGGCGGCACCAGTAGCAGCATCTCGCAAACGCCAACTCGTTCCTAGGCAGGCTTTGCTTTGTATCACCGCTTTCCAGAAGAGGCACACAGCTGACAACCTCTTACGGGAACTGAGGAAGATCATCGCAGAATGGCTTACCCCAATTGGACTCTCCTGGGGATTTGTGACATCGGACAACGCCAGCAATATTGTGCGTGCATTACATCTGGGCAAATTCCAGCACGTCCCATGTTTTGCACATACATTGAATTTGGTGGTGCAGAATTATTTAAAAAACGACAGGGGCATGCAAGAGATGCTGTCGGTGGCCCGAAGAATTGCGGGCCACTTTCGGCATTCAGCCACCGCGTACAGAAGACTGGAGCACCACCAAACATTCCTGAACCTGCCCTGTCATCATCTGAAGCAAGAGGTGGTAACGAGGTGGAATTCAACCCTCTATATGCTTCAGAGGATGGAGGAGCAGCAAAAGGCCATTCAAGCCTATACATCTGCCCACGATATAGGCAAAGGAGGGGGAATGCACCTGACTCAAGCGCAGTGGAGAATGATTTCAACGTTGTGCAAGGTTCTGCAACCCTTTGAACTTTCCACACGTGAAGTCAGTTCAGACACTGCCAGCCTGAGTCAGGTCATTCCCCTCATCAGGCTTTTGCAGAAGAAGCTGGAGACATTGAAGGAGGAGCTAAAACAGAGCGATTCCGCTAGGCATGTGGGACTTGTGGATGGAGCCCTTAATTCGCTTAACCAGGATTCACGGGTGGTCAATCTGTTGAAATCAGAGCACTACATTTTGGCCACCGTGCTCGATCCTAGATTTAAAACCTACGTTGTATCTCTCTTTCCAGCAGACACAAGTCTGCAGAGGTTCAAAGACCTGCTGGTGAGAAAATTGTCAAGTCAAGCGGAACGTGACCTGTCAACATCTCCTCCTTCACATTCTCACGCAACTGGGGGTGCGAGGAAAAGGCTAAGAATTCCGAGCCCACCCGCTGGCGGTGATGCAGAGCAGTCTGGAGCGAGTGCTGACATCTGGTCCGGACTGAAGGACCTGCCAACGATTACTGACATGTCGTCTACTGTCACTGCATATGATTCTCTCACCATTGAAAGAATGGTGGAGGATTATATTAGTGACCGCATCCAAGTAGGCACGTCAGACAGTCCGTACGTATACTGGCAGGAAAAAGAGGCAATTTGGAGGCCCTTGCACAAACTGGCTTTATTCTACCTAAGTTGCCCTCCCTCCAGTGTGTACTCCGAAAGAGTGTTTAGTGCAGCCGCTCACCTTATCAGCAATCGGCGTACGAGGTTACTTCCAGAAAATGTGGAGAAGATGATGTTCATAAAAATGAATTATAATCAATTCCTCCGTGGAGACATTCACCAGCAGCAATTGCCTCCACAAAGTACACAGGGACCTGAGATGGTGGATTCCAGTGGGGACGAATTAATAATCTGTGAGGAGGGGGATGTACACAGTGAAAGGGGTGAGCAATCGGAGGATGATGATGAGGTGGACATCTTGCCTCAGTAGAGCCAGTTTGTGCAAGGAGAGATTGATTGCTTCTTTTTTTGGTGGGGGCCCAAACCAACCAGTCATTTCAGTCACAGTCGTGTGGCAGACCCTGTCGCTGAAATGATGGGTTCGTTAAAGTGTGCATGTCCTGTTTATACAACATAAGGGTGGGTGGGAGGGCCCAAGGACAATTCCATCTTGCACCTCTTTTTTCTTTAATTTTTCTTTGCATCATGTGCTGTTTGGGGACAATTTTTTTGAAGTGCCATCCTGCCTGACACTGCAGTGCCACTCCTAGATGGGCCAGGTGTTTGTGTCGGCCACTTGTGTCGTTTAGCTTAGTCACACAGCGACCTTGGTGCGCCTCTTTTTTTCTTTGCATCATGTGCTGTTTTGGGACAATTTTTTTGAAGTGCCATCCTGCCTGACACTGCAGTGCCACTCCTAGATGGGCCAGGTGTTTGTGTCGGCCACTTGTGTCGCTTAGCTTAGTCACACAGCGACCTTGGTGCGCCTCTTTTTTTCTTTGCATCATGTGCTGTTTGGGGACTATTTTTTTGAAGTGCCATCCTGCCTGACACTGCAGTGCCACTCCTAGATTGGCCAGGTGTTTGTGTCGGCCACTTGTGTCGCTTAGCTTAGTCACACAGCGACCTTGGTGCGCCTCTTTTTTTCTTTGCATCATGTGCTGTTTGGGGACAATTTTTTTGAAGTGCCATCCTGCCTGACACTGCAGTGCCACTCCTAGATGGGCCAGGTGTTTGTGTCGGCCACTTGTGTCGCTTAGCTTAGTCACACAGTGACCTTGGTGCGCCTCTTTTTTTCTTTGCATCATGTGCTGTTTGGGGACTATTTTTTTGAAGTGCCATCCTGCCTGACACTGCAGTGCCACTCCTAGATTGGCCAGGTGTTTGTGTCGGCCACTTGTGTCGCTTAGCTTAGTCACACAGTGACCTTGGTGCGCCTCTTTTTTCTTTGCATCATGTGCTGTTTGGGGACTATTTTTTTGAAGTGCCATCCTGCCTGACACTGCAGTGCCACTCCTAGATGGGCCAGGCGTTTGTGTCGGCCACTTGTGTCGCTTAGCTTAGTCACACAGCGACCTTGGTGCGCCTCTTTTTTTCTTTGCATCATGTGCTGTTTGGGGACTATTTTTTTGAAGTGCCATCCTGCCTGACACTGCAGTGCCACTCCTAGATGGGCCAGGTGTTTGTGTCGGCCACTTGTGTCGCTTAGCTTAGCCATCCAGCGACCTCGGTGCAAATTTTAGGACTAAAAATAATATTGTGAGGTGTGAGGTGTTCAGAATAGACTGGAAATGAGTGGAAATTATGGTTATTGAGGTTAATAAAACTATGGGATCAAAATGACCCCCAAATTCTATGATTTAAGCTGTTTTTTAGGGTTTTTTGTAAAAAACACCCAAATCCAAAACACACCCGAATCCGACAAAATTTTTTCGGTGAGGCTTTGCCAAAACGCGTCCGAATCCAAAACACGGCTGCGGAACCGAATCCAAAACCAAAACACAAAACCCGAATAATGTCCGGTGCACATCACTACTTTCCATGCAGTAATTTATATGCCACATTCACAGTATCAGGGGGGAGATGTATCAAGACTTGGAGAGAGATAAAGTGGACTAGTTGGCCAAGCAGTCAGATTCTGTCATTTCAAAGACTGCTCTAGATAAATGACAGTTAGAAGCTGATTAGTTGGATTATGTTTATTGGCAACTTCTCTACTTTATCACTCTCCAAGGCTTGATACACCTCCCCTTTGGCTGACGATAAAGTACTTATCAAAGATGATCTGTATTTTGCTAGTGGTTATTCCATTGCTGAAGGGTCAGAATACTTTTGAAGAATAGCCAAGGACCCAGGAGACTCCTCCAAACTTTTTGGTACCTGGTGGTTCAACCTAGAGGGGAAGTTTTCGTTTTTAGACAGCATCCGTTTAATATGTTTCCAGATCTTCTGCCAGCGTTTCCAGCTAAGTCCACAGCCGCATCCGACCACAGACAAGAGAAATGACTTGTCAGATTAATTAGTATAGAAAGGATGCCCCGTGCCCGCGAGCTTTGGAAGGGGGTGGAAAGCACAATTTCCAAAGATATTTTCTGACATTATGGTATCTGATGCTGTGCAGACAACAATATAGTGTTGCATGCAATTATTTTCCATTCACTTCCTTCTCTTCCACCGGTTCCTTTACAAGAGCAATTCTGTGTAAGTGTCTGTAAACTTCTTTAATTTAATTCAGCAGCCAGACAGCTTAATTTCAGTCTTGCAGCTGGTGTGCATCAGCCATCTAGGCGCTGTCCCTAGACAACGTTTGTCTTGCAGAGTCTGCCTGCTTATTTCATAGAGATAAAAGTACTCTATATCTAGTATGTAAGTATAGCTATTTCCTATAATGGAGCGAAACAGATGCTTTCACTTCACGACTCACTCTGCCGCTCTCTGCCTATTATGTAAAATGTACAATATCACCTATTTTTACATTGTAAGGGCAAAGCGCCACTTATAGCTCAATAATTCTGGCTCCTTAAGAGTCTGCTGGATTTTTTATTCTATTGTATCTTATGTGGCAAATCCATATGCAATATTTTTTTCTTTTTAGACATTATGGGGTCTATTTATTAACATTATTTTTACTAAAATAATGTGAAAAATTTGTGGTGGTCATTCCGAGTTGTTCGCTCGGTAATTTTCTTCGCATCGCAGCGATTTTCCGCTTATTGCGCATGCGCAATGTTTGCACTGCGACTGCGCCAAGTAAATTTGCTATGAAGATTGGTATTTTACTCACGGCATTACGAGGTTTTTTCTTCGTTCTGGAGATCGGAGTGTGATTGACAGGAAGTGGGTGTTTTTGGGCGGAAACAGGCCGTTTTATGGGAGTGTGTGAAAAAACGCTACAATTTCTGGGAAAAACGCGGGAGTGGCTGGAGAAACGGAGGAGTGTCTGGACGAACGCTGGGTGTGTTTGTGACGTCAAACCAGGAACGACAAGCACTGAACTGATCGCACTGGCAGAGTAAGTCTCGAGCTACTCAGAAACTGCACAGAGATGTCTTATCGCAATATTGCAAATCTTTCGTTCGCAATTTTGATAAGCTAAGATTCACTCCCAGTAGGCGGCGGCTTAGCGTGTGCAATGCTGCTAAAAGTAGCTTGTGAGCGAAAAACTCGGAATCACCACCAATGTTTTCTGTTTTCACACCCGTTTCACATTATTTTAGTATCACCTGAATAACATACTTCTAATGGGAAATGTGATGTGGACAAATTTCCAAAAAAAAAAAAATGTGAAAAAATACTGCAGTGTGCGCTGTGATAATAATGACAGCTCAGGCTGGTGAGATCACAGGGCAGCACTGCGACAGGCAGGCATTTGCCCCTGGCAGAGAAAGCTGAGCGGGGCCCGGCAGTGTGATCATGGACGCACAAGCTGATCACAGTGTATAAAGAAAACAAAAAGAAAAAAAAATCACACTCACCTGTCCAGGGAGCCGGTGTCCGCTGCTCCGGTGGGCGCTGCCGGGCGCTAAGTTCCCCATGTGCTGCAATGTGACACCGGTGCGTAAAGTGATGCAGCGCACAGGATACGGCGCTGGGTATCCCAGCAGGAGCAACACAGACCGGCTCCCTGTACTGGTAAGCATATTAATCTGCTCGGGGGGTCTGCGGTGCGTGGGGGTAGTCGCGATGGGGGGGGGGGGATTCGACCGGGTGGCGGCAGTAGCGGCATTGCTATTTTTCCCAAAAAATACCCCGATGATGCTGCGGAGTGTCATCTCAGGGACAGAGCTTGACCACAAGCTCTGTCCCTGCATGCGATAATTGATACATCCCCGTGATGTAATTAGTTATCGCAGTGTGAGTTTGGGTGATTTTATCACCTGTCATCCGCATCCTGGATGTGGATGATGGTAAATTGATCCCTTATCCTTTATGTATCTTGTCCTATAGATTACCATGCGTGTGCACAACAGACTTAAAGGCCCTACACACTTAAAGATTATCTGTCCAATCTGGCTGATTGGAAAGAAAATCTGGCAATGGCTGGGAGCAAATGACAATCAACAATTTGCTACCAAAATCAAGAAAATGGACAAAAACAGTTCAGATAAATTGGTTTAATGAAACAAACTTAACCAATTTGTCTTAAAGTCCATTTTTGTCTGTTTTCCAATGTTTGAGAGCAAATAGTCAATTGCCATTTGCTCCCATACATTGCCAGATTTTCTTTCCAATCAGCCAGATTGGACAGATAATCTTTTAGTGTGTAGGGCCCTTTAGGGGTATACAGTATTTACTAAAAGTCGATTTTGGGCGATGATTTGTCGGTTTTTAATAAATGTTGTGTTTAAGGGTCTAAATCACACATTTACTAACCGATCATAGTGTCGACCATTTGTGTGTCGGCCTTTTGAACCAGTCGACCTATTTGTATCTATACATTTTCGATCTGTCATCTGGATACCCATATATACATATATATATATATATATATATATATAGTAAAGCGCCAATTTTATGTTAAAAATAAATAAATAAATAATGTATGACTTTACATATAGGACACGGTGTAATTGACACATTACAATACAACAGATGTAACAGACCTGTGACAGTACACGCGGGATTTCCCTTTATGTTGTAGTTAGCTTTGTGCGTCAGTACATATTGGGGATTATTTCGAGTTGAACGGATTTTCACCCTGAAACTAATTTCAGCAGGAAGTAAGGCATACTTACAATTCATATACTGTATACAGCCGCAATCAAGTCCTTTTGGGTCCATCTGGCGCCTCCTAAATTAAAATACATATTTCTGCAATGAGGAACCTCTGAAGAAATTGATCCTCCCTAAAAAGTGTCTTCAGTTCGTACCTCCTGTACCACCTCCCTGCCCTGAGTAGCCTCCCTAAGTCTACCGCCCCCTGTGCCTCTCTAACCACCTGCTCCCTGTGCCTCTTCATCCTTTTATCCTGTTTTTCCAGATTCCTGCCATATACCTCTCCAGCCTCCTGCACCTGTAACTCCAGCCTCATATCTTTTCATCCTCCTGCTCCCCATCACTTCAGTCTACAGCCCCCTGTCAAATGTCAATTCAGCCTCCTGTATTTCCAGCATTCTGCCCTATGTCACTCCAGCCTCCTGCCCCCTGTCACCCCAGCCTCCTGGTTTTCTAACTTCCAGCCCTGTGCCTCTCCAGCCTCCTGCCCTATGTCAGTCCAGCCTCCTGCCCTATGTCACTCCAGCCTCCTGCCCTGTCACCCCAGCCTCCTGGTTTTCTAACTTCCAGCCCTGTGCCTCTTCAGCCTCCTGCCCTATGTCAGTCCAGCCTCCTGTATTTCCAGCATTCTGCCCTGTGTCACTCCAGCCTCCTGCCCTGTCACCCCAGCCTGCTGGTTTTCTAACTTCCTGCCCTGTGCCTCTCCAGCCTCCTGCCCTGTGCCTCTCCAGCCTCCTGCCCTCTGTCACTCCAGCTTCCTGATTTTCTAAACTCTTGCCATGTGCCTCTCCAGCCTCCTGACCCATCACTCCAGACTTCCATCTTTCCAGCCACTTGCCCCCCATCACTTCAGCCTACAACCCCCTGCTACTAAAGCCTCCTGTATTTCCAACCTCCCGTCCTACGTCACTCCAGCCTCCTGCCCTCTGTCACCCCAGCCGTTTGGTTTTCTAACCTCCTGCTCCATGTCACTGTAGTCTCCTGTCTTTCCAGCCTCCTGTGTCACCTCAGAGCCAATACCCTCCTGGCTCTCTCCAGCCTGCATGCTCCTCTTTACTCTTTTTTTCCTTTGAGCATTGCAGTATGGAGGAAAGATACGGAGATCTGCACATGTGCTGCAAGCGCATGACGGAGGTTATACCTCTGTGGAGAGCTGATGGGTCCTATTGCCCAGTGGGTGTTGGCCGGCAATAAACTGATGGTAGTGCATAGTGCATCTTTAATAGACAGTGCCCATAGTTCCATGAGCAGTAGCTCTGCCAGCCCGTCCCTTATGTCGCACCTGCTTCCAAAGTGGCTGTAGTCAGAAATCCCCGGGAAAATGTTACAGTGGCCATTTTCCCGGTGGTTTGCATATATGCAATAGAGATGTCCCCCAGGGAGTTAGGTGCCATGTTCCTGGAGACCTGTGCATGCCAGAGTCTACAGAGTTGCGGCTGCTGCCAGAGAGGAGGGGGCCCGCATGGAGCCTGCACTGTGCTTACGCAGACTAAATAATGGCAGCCATCTTGGTAAAGGATCATCATGGAGGCAGCCAACAGCTTGTATTTACTGTAAGGAAACACCAGTGTTACGACTGAAAAATCCTCTTTCCGAGGAGGCTGAGGTTACCAGAGATCTTCTGGGCAGTGACCCTTGTACGGGGTTAAGACTCGTAGAACTCGCAAGCAGATCTTCTTGCCTATAATAGCTGTTTTTTCCATAAGACGCAATATGCCTACTGGTACTGGGATGCCACCAGGACTTACGACACTGGTGGTAGTATGAGCTTAACCCCGAGTGACCCGAATCAAAGCCGATAGGATGAAAGAACCCAAAGAAGAGAGGAGTAGCACAAAGATAATATAAGACAAGAGAAGAGAATGGCACTACCGTGACAGGGAGAATCGTCAGAGCTAAAGCTATAAGGAAAGGTGTGACCCAGACAAAGAAGAGGCAGGTATGAAATGGACTAGAGTGTTAATGAGAAAATGAGAGCACAAAAACAGTGGAAGCTCTGAACCAACCAGTGGAGCTACCGGTAGTGGGAGTACAGCAGATATGCAGGAGAAGTAGAACACAGAAGCAACATGTAACCCTATAGTAAATAGACGAAGGGTAGAATAAGCAAAAATAACAAATAAACTAAATGACAGATAATGCAACTGACACTAGGCTGGACAAAGGAACTCCGCAAAGGATGATAGTAAGGAAACCAGATAAAGGTATCCACAGGCTAAAGTTAGAACCAAAAGATAAGGGCTCCAGCTGCAACCAGGAACTGTGACCAGCAAGGAGTGAGAGGCAGGAAAACAGTATAAAGGGAGCATAAACCAATCAGAAATGCTGCACAGCCAAGCCTCACCTAATTAAAAATTCCCTACAGCTGTCCTGCTGCATGTTGTACAAGCTTCCTGTGGGTGCACAGCGTCAGTGTAACCAGGCAACTCACAGAAGACTCCAGGTGGAAGTTCTCCGGCGTCTCTGCTTCCTTGCAACCCCGACCCTGGCTCGTTGTCCAGTTAGCCATGGAACGGAAGTTCGCAAGTGTCCCGGTCACCTAGCAACAACCGGACGATGCAGAAGACATGGGCCCCGCTCGTGACAACCAGTCCATGAAGTTCAAAAATGTATATGACAATGTATGTGTGCTTTGCTGTGTGTGTGCGCTGCATGTGATGCATATCTCATGCTAAGGAAACAGATGTACGACGTTGCAGACGATCCTCATTATACACAGCTTGGGCTATGGAGACTGAAGCTCCAATTTTAAATAGTTCACAAATTGCAATAAAACAGAAAACTATTATTTACGTCCCATTTTCTATCGATTCATTTCATTTAATTTTCCATGCTTAGATTTACCCATTACACATTAGAACGATATTGTACACAATGCACATGATTTCAGATCGATGTACCATTCGCTAACAATAATGATCCAACGCCTTCCTCCTGGAAATTATAGCTGGGCTGATATAGCGGTGGCGGCTTGTATATCGTCGTCCCTCTGTGCAGCACTTGTCCCCCCCTGACCCTAGGTCAGTCACACTCACGGTCTCACCTCACCCCAGCTCTGCTAACATGCCATCCGCGTCCGCGTGGTGGCTGCTGCTGCAGCTGGGCTCCTGCGCTGTCACGTGTGTGCAGAAGGCAATCATCGGGAGGCTGCAGTAGATACAGCCAGCTTGATCCTTGCGCTGCGGCGGGGACTTGAATTCGGCGTATGCGGCGGTCTGGCCCGGGGGCCTTGACTTTGATTAATTAAAAACAAAACCTAAACTACTGCGGGGCGGGGGGGCAAGTGGTACAGCGTACCTGCAACATATTTCTTAGTGGTACACCGTACCACGCCGTACCCACGCACTGATGGTGCCTTTAATCACAGCGGTAAGAGTTACAGTTATTTCTTCCAGTTCGACTTTTCTCTCCTCTTTTACCCGGTCTACGAGTTTTCTCTATAAACTTTAACCTCTTACTGACTCCTGACGGGATCTGCTGATTTAAGGTTTCCCTTTGCATAATACACGTCCTGTTTCTTAGTTAGATTTCCTGTGAGTAACTGCAGCCTTCCTACCTGTATTTTACTGTTATTTAGCATCTGTCTCTCTCTTTAATGGTTTTCTGCCAGTGCTCATTCCTGACGGGAGTTCGCCGTAAGATTTCTCGCTCTCCGTGTAATGGCCGCTGTAGACTTTTCGCCTCAGCTACAGATTTACTCAGTTCATCAATATTTCTCTGCTGGTCTCTAAGCCGGCTGCGGCCTCCCTCTGCTGATCTAAGTCCTCTACAGTTTGTTTTTTAACAGTGTAATGTTCTCTCCTTGCTGTGTAAGAAGAACTGTGATCTTTCCCAGTTGTTCACTACCTCCTTCCTCTAATACTGCAGCTTCCAACCTCTCTTTGTTCTCTTCCCTGGGCTACCTCCAATTTTCTTTTGCATCTTCCAAGGTGGCTTGAAGTCTGTTTACCGTTATTTCTCATTCCTTGTTTTTCTAGTGCCGCTTTTAGGGGTCTATTTATCATCCCTTATGGGCCGTTCACATGTGGAAACGTTACTCATTTATTATTAGGAGCCTGATGGGGCCGCCCAGTATTCAGCAAACTGAACGTTTTCAGAGTTTGCTGCTGGGGGGGTTAGGTTTAGGCAGCAGAAGGGGTGTTAGGGTTAGGGTGTAGCTACGGGAAGGTTAGGAACCAGGGGCGTAATTCTGAGTTGATCGCAACAGCAAATTTGTTAGCAGTTGGGCAAAACCATGTTGTGCTGCAGGTGGGGCAGATGTAACATGTGCAGAGAGAGTTAGATTTGGGTGGGGTGTATTCAAACTGAAATCTAAATTGCAGTGTAAAAATAAAACAGCCAGTATTTACCCTGCACAGAAACAAAATAACCCACCCAAATCTAACTCTCTCTGCACATGTTACATCTGCCTCCCCTGCAGTGCACATGGTTTTGCCCAATTGCTAACAAACTTGCTGCTGCGATCAACTCAGAATTATCCCCCAGGGACGGAAGATTAGGGTTAGGCACATAGAAGGGGAGGTTAGGGTTAGGCACCCAGCGGGGAGGACACATCTATATGAAAACTGAACGTTTTCATTGCTTGCCTGCTGGAACCAGTGCCTCCCGATGAAGAACAGGCCCCCAAAAGCCCTAATAACATCTTTACTTTATTCTAGACACTCGTTTAAAGGGTTGGGTACGGGATCCCGGCAGTCACCAACACCGGCATCCCAACTGCCTGAAATCCCAAAAGGGCGCTGAAGTAACCCTCATCCTAACCCTCTATACTGCCAAAGAACTGAAAATTTCAAATATATAATGAATGCAGTTCTATAATGTTGAAAGAGCCCTGAGCTACTGTGCAGACTCCAGTCTTACTATCCTCCATGGAGGCTTCATGTCCTATCCCAAGATGGCCGCCAAGATCTCTATTGAGCATGTACATGGGCAATCTTGTCTTAACTGTGCAGTATGACATGGTGGGAGACTGAAGTCTCTTGCTTAGCTCCTATGAGAGACCTGGTTATTACTTGCTATAAAGCTGTTTCAGCATCCCTGCACTGCTACCTGTTTGCAGCATAAACTCCAGTGTACATGTAACAGTGAGTACGGCTATACCTGCTATCTATTAATAATCCAACATCACTGGTTAAGTAACTGTTCATAGTTTGTTCATCAGCTGGTGTGTGCCTATATAACTCTGCAATATCACCTGCTCAAACATCATTTCCAATACATATTATACCTGTAGTTTAACATTATTACATGTGCTTCTTCTTTATATGTGTGTGTGCATGTGCCATATACACGCCAAATGCTACAGAACAAAATACACTGAATAAAAGCCATATTTGCATATTGATATCTGCTAGATATATTTTATTTTATTTAGAACCCTGAAATTATAAAGATTTCTCTCTGTTTAGAAAAAAATTAAATTAAATGAGTCAAACTTCACAACCATTAAACAAAGTATTTTTGAAAGCGGAATGAGAAGCCGCAGGAATAAGTATAGATCCGCAAGTAAATTATCAAATGACAAGCCAGTGAGAGAAGCTTTTTAGCAGCGATGGGATTAGGAAAATCCATTTTCTATGATGAAGGAAAAATGTAATTTCAAATTCTAAAAAGCACTTTATTTTTCAATTAAATTCAGTTGTAATATTTTTCACTTTATTAAAAAGTGGCTCCCTGAGCGTGCGCCCATCACTCACAAAATTAGCTGTCAGACATCATTAGGTTAATTTAGGAGACTGTTCAAGACAATGTGCCCGTTTCCTGAGTGGTGAAAGAACGCAATACGGCGGAAGGGGGGGAGGGGGGGTGACCTTCTTACTGTCTGTGGCATGTCTCAGCTCAGCCACGCTGCACTGCGAGCACCACTTATTTTTACTTTGAACCGCTGTTTCGAGCAGTTTGTGATTTAATTGTTAATGGATTTATTTTTTGGTTTGTGGCAGCATTTGATGTTTGGGGAGAAGGTGGGGAAAAGGACACATTTGAGTTAGGAATGGTTCTTCGCGTGTCTTTGGGGGAGATTTATCAAATGTTAGAGAGAGATGAAGTGCCAAACAATCATCTCCTAACCAGGGCCAGATTAAGGTCTGTGAGGGCCCCGGGCAACAATCTAGTGGGGGCCCCTATAAATAAAATGTAAACATATAAATTAGTGATGAGCGGGTTCGGTTCCTCGGGATCCGAACCCCCCCGAACTTCACCCATTTTAAACGGTTCCGAGGCAGACTCGGATCCTTCCACCTTACTCGGTTAACCAGAACGCCCCCGAACGTCATCATCCCGCTGTCGGATTCTCGCGAGATTCGTATTCTATATAAGGAGCCGCGCGTCGCCGCCATTTTCACTCGTGCATTGGAGATGATAGTGAGAGGACGTGGCTGCCGTTCTCTCAGTTTCTGTGTTCAGTGTGCTGCAAATATCTGTGCTCAGTGTGCTGCAAATATCTGTGCTCAGTGTGCTGCAAATATCTGTGCTCAGTGTGCTGAAAATATCTACGTGCAATGCCTGAAAAACACTCCATATCTGTGCTGTATTGTAGTATATAGTAGGAGGACAGTGCAGAATTTTGCTGACCGCCAGTATATATATAGCAGTACAGTACAGTAGTACACTGCTCTACCTACCTCTGTGTCGTCAAGTATACTATCCATCCATACCTGTGCTGCATTTTAGTTGTGCGCAGAATATAGTAGGAGGGGACAGTGCAGAATGTTGCTGTGACCACCAGTATATATATAGCAGTACGGTAAAGTAGTCCACTGCTCTACCTACCTCTGTGTCGTCAAGTATACTATCCATCCATACCTGTGCTGCATTTTAGTTGTGCGCAGTATATAGTAGGAGGGGACAGTGCAGAATGTTGCTGTGACCACCAGTATATATATAGCAGTACGGTACAGTAGTCCACTGCTCTACTTCTGTGTCGTCAAGTATACTATGCATCCATACCTGTGCTGCATTTTAGTTGTGTGCAGTATATAGTAGGAGGGGACAGTGCAGAATGTTGCTGTGACCACCAGTATATATATAGCAGTACGGTACAGCAGTCCACTGCTCTACCTCTGTGTCGTCAAGTATACTATGCATCCATACCTGTGCTGCATTTTAGTTGTGCGCAGTAAATAGTAGGAGCGGACAGTGCAGAATGTTGCTGTGACCACCAGTATATATATAGCAGTACGGTACAGTAGTCCACTGCTCTACCTCTGTGTCGTCAAGTATACTACAAAAGTTCAGTAAAATGACCCAAAAATCAAAATTACTAAGATCTGATCAAAATGTTATCCCACTCCTACTTCTGCCACTAGTTACCTGCTATTGTGTTTTTTTTTCTCTCCATTGCTCGCTTCCAACCCACCATGTGTTTTTCCTGTAATGTTTACCTCCACTGATTGCACACCTTTCCATTGTGCCCTACATGCAGGGTACATCATACTACTACATAAGCATCAGTTTTCCCATATATGAACTTGGCCCTTGTATGGCTCACCTCCCACAGTGTAACCTTCAAAGTGCGCCCAACATGGCTGCCCCATGTGGTACACTTGTGGATGGGATGAAAAATACATGGACCTTGTGGTTTTGTTGGAACCCTACTCTAAACTGTAGGACTCTGAAATCACCCCCATTTTGTGTCATCTCTTCTAGGGGTAGACTATTCCACCCTGGGTAATCCTACGCTTAGCGCCCAAGATGGCTGCTGCACTTGGTACCTATAAGGGTGGAATACACAACCCTTGGAAGTTATTACCCAAAATGCCTGCACCAATCCTGCGTTATGCTTTCTGTGGACTTAAGATTTTTCTTTTATGTCTGTGTTGCTTGTCTATTGTTGTATTACTCAAATCCTCTGTATCATGTGCATTGTTTTTGATGTCTGTAAAGCGCCTTGAGTCCTGTTGGAGAAAGAGCGCTATATAAATAAAATTATTATTATTATTAAAATTAAAAGCGTCTGATGAGAAGCGTAAACTTGCCAATATGCCATTTACGACACGGAGTGGCAAGGAACGGCTGAGGCCCTGGCCTATGTTCATGGCTAGTGTTTCAGATTCACATGAGGATGGAAGAACTCATCCTCTCGCTAGAAAACTGCAGTGCCACTCCTAGATGGGCCAGGTGTTTGTGTCGGCCACTTGGGTCGCTTAGCTTAGTCACACAGCTACCTCATTGCACCTCTTTTTTTCTTTGCATCATGTGCTATTTGGGGACTATTTTTTAAATCTGCCATCCTGTCTGACACTGCAGTGCCACTCCTAGATGGGCCAGGTGTTTTTGTCGGCCACTTGGGTTGCTTAGCTTAGTCACACAGCTACCTCATTGCACCTCTTTTTTTCTTTTCATCATGTGCTGTTTGGGGACTATTTTTTAAATCTGCCATCCTGTCTGACACTGCAGTGCCACTCCTAGATGGGCCAGGTGTTTGTGTCGGCCACTTGGGTCGCTTAGCTTAGCCATCCAGCGACCTTGGTGCACCTCTTTTTTTCTTTGCATCATGTGCTGTTTGGGGACTATTTTTTAAATCTGCCATCCTGTCTGACACTACAGTGCCACTCCTAGATGGGCCAGGTGTTTGTGTCGGCCACTTGGGTCGCTTAGCTTAGTCACACAGCTACCTCATTGCACCTCTTTTTTTCTTTGCATCATGTGCTGTTTGGGGACTTTTTTTTGAAGTGCCATCCTGTCTGACACTGCAGTGCCACTCCTAGATGGGCCAGGTGTTTGTGTCGGCCACTTGGGTCGCTTAGCTTAGTCATCCAGCGACCTCGGTGCAAATTTTAGGACTAACAATAATATTGTGAGGTGTGAGGTGTTCAGAATAGACTGGAAATGAGTGGAAATTATGGTTATTGAGGTTAATAATACTATGGGATCAAAATTACCCCCAAATTCTATGATTTAAGCTGTTTTTGAGGGGGTTTTGTAAAAAAACACCCGAATCCAAAACACACCCAAAATCCGACAAAAAAATTTTCAGGGAGGTTTTGCCAAAATGCATCCAAATCCAAAACACGGCCGCGGAACCGAATCCAAAACCAAAACACAAAACCCGAAAAATTTCCGGTGCACATCACTAATGTGTATATATATATCTCCTATATATTATCCCAGATCTGTGACTTTGTGCCTCATTTGCTAATGCTGGGTGGAGTCACAACACTGGGCGGAGTTAGTCAAATGAGTCACAGATCTGGGCAAATCTGTAGGAGACTAGGAGCAGAAGCAGATGGTATGGGCATGGCACAGGCAGGGGCAGGTGCGGATTATGAGTCCAGGGGGCCCAGGGCACTTGAGACAGGGGGGCCCTATCTCATTGCTGTGCCTGCTGCGGGTTCATGGGCGTGGCCTAATCGTGCCCGCGTGGCCACGCCCCTTATGCAAATTCCAGGAATTAGTCTTTTTTTTAAACACCACAGACCTGCCAACACGCAGCAGCGTGTGCTGACTGTAGCACAATGCTGCTGCTTTTGGTGGCAGGACGGGGGAGCTTCAGAGCTGAGACAGAGCTACTCAAGCCGGGGGGCCCCCTAAAACTGTGGGGCCCGGGGTACGTACCCCCTGGGCCCCCTACTTAATCCGGCTCTGGGCAGGGGTGTGTGAGGGGGTATGCCGTACAGACAGACGGGCGCTGGCTCACTGTGTGCTTGACCCCCCACATCAGCACGCTCAGCAGGGGCTCTCTGGAGCGGGCACCTGCCGCTGTGCAGGTTACATACTGCCTCTGTTATCTCCAGCCCCGGCAACCCCACTGCTAGCTGCAGCGCTGCCGCCCGCAGTGAGGTGCGCCCAGCTCCTGCTCACACTTTAGCCGGCGGGCAGCGCTGCAGAAGTCTGCGCTGCTTGCAGGCTCCGACCCCCTCCTCCCTCCAGCCGCAGCGTCTTCTGGGGGCTAACAAGTCACTCCCAGTCTCCCCTTGCCACGGTGCCCGGCAGCCATGAGGTATGCGCCACGTGCCTGCTATGACCCCCTCCTCCCTCCAGCCGCAGCGTCTCCTGGGGGCTAACCAGTCACTCCCAGTCTCTCCATACCACAGTGCCCGGCAGCCGCGCAAGGTCTGCGGTGTGTGACTGAGGAGCGGGGGAGGGATGCGGACGGGCAGAGGAAGCAGGACTCTAGCCTGGGAGAGTCAGCCATGCCAAGTCTCCACCAGCAGCAGATACCAACAGGTTGGAGTGGAACAGCAGCAGCCAGCAGCAGTGACTCCGGTAAGACACATCTGTCTGTCACCACTGTCCTGTCCCTAATACCAATCTCTCCTGAGCCCTGTGTTCTGTCATGTCCCTGTCACCCCTGGCCTTGCCCTGTCACCCTTATCCTAGCCCTGTACCCCACCCCCGGCACCCCCGCCCCTTCCCATCCCACAGCACCTCCGGAACCCTTCACCCATCCGCAACATCCCCACACCTGCCCCTCCCCCACCTGCAGTGCCCCCGGACCCCTCCCCCATCTGCAGCCCCCACTCCTCTGCCCCTGCCCCACCCGCAGCACCTCCCAACCCTTCCCCATCCGGGACCCCCCCACCCCCCGCATCCGCCCCCCCTCCACCGGCAGCATCTACAGACACCCTCCCCCATCCGCAGTCCCCCCCGCACCCGCTACATTCTGTACATCGTGCCCTGCAGGCGCTGTTCACGCCGTCGCAAGGGGCTGTGCCTCCTTCACCATCGCACGCCCTTTCATCGTGCAATATTTAACCACTAACAAAGGAATGCAGGCAATACTCCATATAATACAAATATTGAACCCCAGAAAGGCGTGCAAGGGTTAAGTGGGCGTAGCACCTTGCGACGGTGTGATGAAGCACCTAGTATATATATATGCGACGGTGTGATGAAGCACCTAGTATATATATATATATATATATATATTAATATCAATCCAACTCAGCCGGCACTCACAGTTAAAGGTTAAATGCTCCGGTGTCCATTTCAAAAGAAATCCATATATTTAGCATTTAGGTCACCTGTAATAGTGACTCCTAGATCCCTTTCCTCCTCAGTAGTTTCCAGTATAGCGCCATTAATACTATATTTATCCTTTATGTCACCTGTAATAGTGGCTCCTAGATCCCTTTCCTCCTCAGTAGTTTCCAGTATAGTGCCATTAATACTATATTTATCCTTTATGTCACCTGAAATTGTGACTTCTAGATCCCTTTCCTCCTCAGTAGTTCCCAGTATAGTGCCATTAATACTATATTTATCCTTTATGTCACCTGAAATAGTGACTCCTAGATCCCTTTCCTACTCAATAGTTCCCATTATAGTGCCATTAATACTATATTTATCCTTTATGTCACCTGAAATAGTGACTCCTAGATCCCTTTCCTCCTCAGTAGTTTCCAGTATAGTGCCATTATACTATATTTATCTTTATGTCACCTGAAATAGTGACTCCTAGATCCCTTTCCTCCTCAGTAGTTTCCTGTATATTGCCATTATACTATATTTATCCTTTATGTCACCTGAGATAGTGACTCCTAGATCCCTTTCCTCCTCAGTAGCTCCCATTATAGCGCCATTAATACTATATTTATCCTTTATGTCACCTGAAATAGTGACTCCTATATCCCTTTCCTCCTCAGTAGTTCCCAGTATAGCGCCATTAATACTATATTTATCATTTATGTCACCTGAAATAGTGACTCCTAGATCCCTTTCCTCCTCAGTAGTGTCCAGTATAGTGCCATTAATACTATATTTATCTTTGTCACCTGAAATAGTGACTCCTAGATCCCTTTCCTCCTCAGTAGTTTCCAGTATAGTGCCATTAATACTATATTTATCCTTTATGTCACCTGAAATAGTGACTCCTAGATCCCTTTCCTCCTCAGTAGTTCCCAGTATAGTGCCATTAATACTATATTTATCCTTTATGTCACCTGAAATAGTGACTCCTAGATCCCTTTCCTCCTCAGTAGTTCCCAGTATAGTGCCATTACTACTCTATTTATCCTTTATGTCACCTGAAATATTGACTCCTAGATCACTTTCCTCCTCAGTAGTTCCCAGTATAGAGCCATTAATACTATATTTATCCTATATGTCACCTGAAATAGTGACTCCTATATCCCTTTCCTCCTCAGTAGTTTCCAGTGTAGTGCCATTAATACTATATTTATCCTTTATGTCACCTGAAATAGTGACTAATAGATCCCTTTCCTCCTCAGTAGTTTCCAGTATAGTGCCATTAATACTATATTTATCTTTATGTCACCTGAAATAGTGACTCCTAGGTCCCTTTCCTCCTCAGTAGTTTCCAGTATAGTGCCATTAATACTATATTTATCCTTTATGTCACCTGAGATAGTGACTCCTAGATCCCTTTCCTCCTCAGTAGTTCCCAGTATAGTGCCATTAATACTAGAGATGAGCGCCTGAAATTTTTCGGGTTTTGTGTTTTGGTTTTGGGTTCGGTTCCGCGGCCGTGTTTTGGGTTCGACCGCGTTTTGGCAAAACCTCACCGAATTTTTTTTGTCGGATTCGGGTGTGTTTTGGATTCGGGTGTTTTTTTCAAAAAACCCTAAAAAACAGCTTAAATCATAGAATTTGGGGGTCATTTTGATCCCAAAGTATTATTAACCTCAAAAACCATAATTTCCACTCATTTTCAGTCTATTCTGAATACCTCACACCTCACAATATTATTTTTAGTCCTAAAATTTGCACCGAGGTCGCTGTGTGAGTAAGATAAGCGACCCTAGTGGCCGACACAAACACCGGGCCCATCTAGGAGTGGCACTGCAGTGTCACGCAGGATGTCCCTTCCAAAAAACCCTCCCCAAACAGCACATGACGCAAAGAAAAAAAGAGGCGCAATGAGGTAGCTGTGTGAGCAAGATTAGCGACCCTAGTGGCCGACACAAACACCGGGCCCATCTAGTAGAGATGAGCGGGTTCGGTTTCTCTGAATCCGAACCCGCCAGAACTTCATGTTTTTTTTCACGGGTCCGAGCGACTCGGATCTTCCCGCCTTGCTCGGTTAACCCGAGCGCGCCCGAACGTCATCATGACGCTAGAATGAACCAAACCTGGCGCTGTGATTTAACAAATGTTTTGAAGCTGCTCTCTATAGGGCTATTGGTATATATGCCCCAAATATAAAGCACAAAAAAGAAAATCAAGAGAGCGCTAGTTCACATTTGATGTGGATATTTTATTTATATTAAATGAAAAAAAGTTATAAGAAAAATTTATTATTTCTCTAGCAATGTTTAAAACATTTCAACTTATTGCCGGCCGGCAGAAACACTCTCACCACATAAAAAATAATAATAATTCTAAAACAGGACAATTCCCTTTCTTAAAAAAGAACAATTTGCATGAATCCTAAAAATACAGCTATTTATATAGTAATCAGTGAATGCTTCACAATTTTTCTCACAGATTGTATATGTATTAATTTTAACCATGGATGTAATACTGGTCACATATTTTAAGCAAAGTCTCTCCAGAGAATTGAAACCTGTATTCAGTTGCTTTTTGAAATCTTGCTACAATGTAACAGTCCACGTATCAAAATTGTGAAGGAATGCTAAAGATATTCCTGGGTATGTTTATGAAACAATGAAACAACATTCAAATGAGCTATAATGATTAGTGGCAATTGCTTTCACTGGTAATTATTTGCTCTTAGATGAATATGCTCGTTAAGCCAATATACTTTCACAGATGTTTGAGCCAGTTATCCGTAGCCTGTACTAAATATATAGAATGAATGTTTAGTCATGCAAAAATGTCTCCGAAGCAATCACCGTGCGTGTGATAGTGCTCCCGGCTGATTGACTCACCGATCACCTGTTAGCTGTGGGACTTAAATTTCTCATCTATCCACGGCAGCAGACAGTTCGTCCTCCCGGCTTTTGATGGTAATATCTTGTACCTTTAGCCTTATCCGGAGTCCGTGAATTCAAGCTGGTGGTAGTTTTCCCTTCTCAGGTGGTGTCGGTTTACACCGATCAGGCTGGTGTGAGTTCCTCCGTATGAATTCCTCCGCTATCTGTGCGGGCAATGATAGACAGACGCGTTTCTCCGCCTACTCCTCAGTATCGGCGGCTTCCTCAGTGTCATGACACTGAGGAAGCCGCCGATACTGAGGAGTAGGCGGAGAAACGCGTCTGTCTATCATTGCCCGCACAGATAGCGGAGGAATTCATACGGAGGAACTCACACCAGCCTGATCGGTGTAAACCGACACCACCTGAGAAGGGAAAACTACCACCAGCTTGAATTCACGGACTCCGGATAAGGCTAAAGGTACAAGATATTACCATCAAAAGCCGGGAGGACGAACTGTCTGCTGCCGTGGATAGATGAGAAATTTAAGTCCCACAGCTAACAGGTGATCGGTGAGTCAATCAGCCGGGAGCACTATCACACGCACGGTGATTGCTTCGGAGACATTTTTGCATGACTAAACATTCATTCTATATATTTAGTACAGGCTACGGATAACTGGCTCAAACATCTGTGAAAGTATATTGGCTTAACGAGCATATTCATCTAAGAGCAAATAATTACCAGTGAAAGCAATTGCCACTAATCATTATAGCTCATTTGAATGTTGTTTCATTGTTTCATAAACATACCCAGGAATATCTTTAGCATTCCTTCACAATTTTGATACGTGGACTGTTACATTGTAGCAAGATTTCAAAAAGCAACTGAATACAGGTTTCAATTCTCTGGAGAGACTTTGCTTAAAATATGTGACCAGTATTACATCCATGGTTAAAATTAATACATATACAATCTGTGAGAAAAATTGTGAAGCATTCACTGATTACTATATAAATAGCTGTATTTTTAGGATTCATGCAAATTGTTCTTTTTTAAGAAAGGGAATTGTCCTGTTTTAGAATTATTATTATTTTTTATGTGGTGAGAGTGTTTCTGCCGGCCGGCAATAAGTTGAAATGTTTTAAACATTGCTAGAGAAATAATAAATTTTTCTTATAACTTTTTTTCATTTAATATAAATAAAATATCCACATCAAATGTGAACTAGCGCTCTCTTGATTTTCTTTTTTCATCATGACGCTGTCGGATTCTCGCGAGGCTCGGATTCTATCGCGAGACTCGGATTCTATATAAGGAGCCGCGCGTCGCCGCCATTTTCACACGTGCATTGAGATTGATAGGGAGAGGACGTGGCTGGCGTCCTCTCCGTTTAGAATAGATTAGAGAGACACTTGATTTACTAATTTTGGGGAGCATTAGGAGTACTCAGTAGTGTACAGTGCAGAGTTTTGCTGATAGTGACCAGTGACCACCAGTTTTATTTATAATCCGTTCTCTGCCTGAAAAAAGCGATACACAGCACATAGTGACTCAGTCACATACCATATCTGTGTGCACTGCTCAGGCTCAGGCCAGTGTGCTGCATCATCTATTATCTATATATAATATTATATATATCTGTCTGACTGCTCAGCTCACACAGCTTATAATTGTGGGGGAGACTGGGGAGCACTACTGCAGTGCCAGTTATAGGTTATAGCAGGAGCCAGGAGTACATAATATATTATATAGTGAGTGACCACCAGACACACAGTGCAGTTTATTTAATATATCCGTTCTCTGCCTGAAAAAAGCGATACACACAGTGACTCAGTCAGTCACATACCATATCTGTGTGCACTGCTCAGGCTCAGGCCAGTGTGCTGCATCATCTATATATATTATATATCTGTCTGACTGCTCAGCTCACACAGCTTATAATTGTGGGGGAGACTGGGGAGCACTACTGCAGTGCCAGTTATAGGTTATAGCAGGAGCCAGGAGTACATAATATTATATTAAAATTAAACAGTGCACACTTTTGCTGCAGGAGTGCCACTGCCAGTGTGACTAGTGACCAGTGACCTGACCACGAGTATATATAATATTAGTAGTATACTATCTCTTTATCAACCAGTCTATATTAGCAGCAGACACAGTACAGTGCGGTAGTTCACGGCTGTGGCTACCTCTGTGTCGGCACTCGGCAGCCCGTCCATAATTGTATATACCACCTAACCGTGGTTTTTTTTTCTTTCTTTATACATACATACTAGTTACGAGTATACTATCTCTTTATCAACCAGTCTATATATTAGCAGCAGACACAGTACAGTGCGGTAGTTCACGGCTGTGGCTACCTCTGTGTCGGCACTCGGCAGCCCGTCCATAATTGTATATACCACCTAACCGTGGTTTTTTTTTCTTTCTTTATACATACATACTAGTTACGAGTATACTATCTCTTTATCAACCAGTCTATATATTAGCAGCAGACACAGTACAGTGCGGTAGTTCACGGCTGTGGCTACCTCTGTGTCGGCACTCGGCAGCCCGTCCATAATTGTATATACCACCTAACCGTGGTTTTTTTTTCTTTCTTTATACATACATACTAGTTACGAGTATACTATCTCTTTATCAACCAGTCTATATTAGCAGCAGACACAGTACAGTGCGGTAGTTCACGGCTGTGGCTACCTCTGTGTCGGCACTCGGCAGCCCGTCCATAATTGTATATACCACCTAACCGTGGTTTTTTTTTCTTTCTTTATACATACATACTAGTTACGAGTATACTATCTCTTTATCAACCAGTCTATATATTAGCAGCAGACACAGTACAGTGCGGTAGTTCACGGCTGTGGCTACCTCTGTGTCGGCACTCGGCAGCCCGTCCATAATTGTATATACCACCTAACCGTGGTTTTTTTTTCTTTCTTTATACATACATACTAGTTACGAGTATACTATCTCTTTATCAACCAGTCTATATATTAGCAGCAGACACAGTACAGTGCGGTAGTTCACGGCTGTGGCTACCTCTGTGTCGGCACTCGGCAGCCCGTCCATAATTGTATATACCACCTAACCGTGGTTTTTTTTTCTTTCTTTATACATACATACTAGTTACGAGTATACTATCTCTTTATCAACCAGTCTATATATTAGCAGCAGACACAGTACAGTGCGGTAGTTCACGGCTGTGGCTACCTCTGTGTCGGCACTCGGCAGCCCGTCCATAATTGTATACTAGTATCCAATCCATCCATCTCCATTGTTTACCTGAGGTGCCTTTTAGTTGTGCCTATTAAAATATGGAGAACAAAAATGTTGAGGTTCCAAAATTAGGGAAAGATCAAGATCCACTTCCACCTCGTGCTGAAGCTGCTGCCACTAGTCATGGCCGAGACGATGAAATGCCAGCAACGTCGTCTGCCAAGGCCGATGCCCAATGGCATAGTACAGAGCATGTCAAAACCAAAACACCAAATATCAGTAAAAAAAGGACTCCAAAACCTAAAATAAAATTGTCGGAGGAGAAGCGTAAACTTGCCAATATGCCATTTACCACACGGAGTGGCAAGGAACGGCTGAGGCCCTGGCCTATGTTCATGGCTAGTGGTTCAGCTTCACATGAGGATGGAAGCACTCAGCCTCTCGCTAGAAAACTGAAAAGACTCAAGCTGGCAAAAGCACCGCAAAGAACTGTGCGTTCTTTGAAATCCCAAATCCACAAGGAGAGTCCAATTGTGTCGGTTGCGATGCCTGACCTTCCCAACACTGGACGTGAAGAGCATGCGCCTTCCACCATTTGCACGCCCCCTGCAAGTGCTGGAAGGAGCACCCGCAGTCCAGTTCCTGATAGTCAGATTGAAGATGTCAGTGTTGAAGTACACCAGGATGAGGAGGATATGGGTGTTGCTGGCGCTGGGGAGGAAATTGACCAGGAGGATTCTGATGGTGAGGTGGTTTGTTTAAGTCAGGCACCCGGGGAGACACCTGTTGTCCGTGGGAGGAATATGGCCGTTGACATGCCAGGTGAAAATACCAAAAAAATCAGCTCTTCGGTGTGGAGGTATTTCACCAGAAATGCGGACAACAGGTGTCAAGCCGTGTGTTCCCTTTGTCAAGCTGTAATAAGTAGGGGTAAGGACGTTAACCACCTCGGAACATCCTCCCTTATACGTCACCTGCAGCGCATTCATAATAAGTCAGTGACAAGTTCAAAAACTTTGGGTGACAGCGGAAGCAGTCCACTGACCAGTAAATCCCTTCCTCTTGTAACCAAGCTCACGCAAACCACCCCACCAACTCCCTCAGTGTCAATTTCCTCCTTCCCCAGGAATGCCAATAGTCCTGCAGGCCATGTCACTGGCAATTCTGACGAGTCCTCTCCTGCCTGGGATTCCTCCGATGCATCCTTGCGTGTAACGCCTACTGCTGCTGGCGCTGCTGTTGTTGCCGCTGGGAGTCGATGGTCATCCCAGAGGGGAAGTCGTAAGCCCACTTGTACTACTTCCAGTAAGCAATTGACTGTTCAACAGTCCTTTGCGAGGAAGATGAAATATCACAGCAGTCATCCTACTGCAAAGCGGATAACTGAGTCCTTGACAACTATGTTGGTGTTAGACGTGCGTCCGGTATCCGCCGTTAGTTCACAGGGAACTAGACAATTTATTGAGGCAGTGTGCCCCCGTTACCAAATACCATCTAGGTTCCACTTCTCTAGGCAGGCGATACCGAGAATGTACACGGACGTCAGAAAAAGACTCACCAGTGTCCTAAAAAATGCAGTTGTACCCAATGTCCACTTAACCACGGACATGTGGACAAGTGGAGCAGGGCAGGGTCAGGACTATATGACTGTGACAGCCCACTGGGTAGATGTATGGACTCCCGCCGCAAGAACAGCAGCGGCGGCACCAGTAGCAGCATCTCGCAAACGCCAACTCTTTCCTAGGCAGGCTACGCTTTGTATCACCGCTTTCCAGAATACGCACACAGCTGAAAACCTCTTACGGCAACTGAGGAAGATCATCGCGGAATGGCTTACCCCAATTGGACTCTCCTGTGGATTTGTGGCATCGGACAACGCCAGCAATATTGTGTGTGCATTAAATATGGGCAAATTCCAGCACGTCCCATGTTTTGCACATACCTTGAATTTGGTGGTGCAGAATTTTTTAAAAAACGACAGGGGCGTGCAAGAGATGCTGTCGGTGGCCAGAAAAATTGCGGGACACTTTCGGCGTACAGGCACCACGTACAGAAGACTGGAGCACCACCAAAAACTACTGAACCTGCCCTGCCATCATCTGAAGCAAGAAGTGGTAACGAGGTGGAATTCAACCCTCTATATGCTTCAGAGGTTGGAGGAGCAGCAAAAGGCCATTCAAGCCTATACAATTGAGCACGATATAGTAGGTGGAATGCACCTGTCTCAAGTGCAGTGGAGAATGATTTCAACGTTGTGCAAGGTTCTGATGCCCTTTGAACTTGCCACACGTGAAGTCAGTTCAGACACTGCCAGCCTGAGTCAGGTCATTCCCCTCATCAGGCTTTTGCAGAAGAAGCTGGAGGCATTGAAGAAGGAGCTAAAAGGGAGCGATTCCGCTAGGCATGTGGGACTTGTGGATGCAGCCCTTAATTCGCTTAACAAGGATTCACGGGTGGTCAATCTGTTGAAATCAGAGCACTACATTTTGGCCACCGTGCTCGATCCTAGATTTAAAGCCTACCTTGGATCTCTCTTTCCGGCAGACACAGGTCTGCTGGGGTTGAAAGACCTGCTGGTAACAAAATTGTCAAGTCAAGCGGAACGCGACCTGTCAACATCTCCTCCTTCACATTCTCCCGCAACTGGGGGTGCGAGGAAAAGGCTCAGAATTCCGAGCCCACCCGCTGGCGGTGATGCAGGGCAGTCTGGAGCGACTGCTGATGCTGACATCTGGTCCGGACTGAAGGACCTGACAACGATTACGGACATGTCGTCTACTGTCACTGCATATGATTCTCTCAACATTGATAGAATGGTGGAGGATTATATGAGTGACCGCATCCAAGTAGGCACGTCACACAGTCCGTACTTATACTGGCAGGAAAAAGAGGCAATTTGGAGGCCCTTGCACAAACTGGCTTTATTCTACCTAAGTTGCCCTCCCACAAGTGTGTACTCCGAAAGAGTGTTTAGTGCCGCCGCTCACCTTGTCAGCAATCGGCGTACGAGGTTACATCCAGAAAATGTGGAGAAGATGATGTTCATTAAAATGAATTATAATCAATTCCTCCGCGGAGACATTGACCAGCAGCAATTGCCTCCACAAAGTACACAGGGAGCTGAGATGGTGGATTCCAGTGGGGACGAATTGATAATCTGTGAGGAGGGGGATGTACACGGTGATATATCGGAGGGTGAAGATGAGGTGGACATCTTGCCTCTGTAGAGCCAGTTTGTGCAAGGAGAGATTAATTGCTTCTTTTTTGGGGGGGGTCCAAACCAACCCGTCATATCAGTCACAGTCGTGTGGCAGACCCTGTCACTGAAATGATGGGTTGGTTAAAGTGTGCATGTCCTGTTTTGTTTACACAACATAAGGGTGGGTGGGAGGGCCCAAGGACAATTCCATCTTGCACCTCTTTTTTCTTTTCTTTTTCTTTGCATCATGTGCTGATTGGGGAGGGTTTTTTGGAAGGGACATCCTGCGTGACACTGCAGTGCCACTCCTAGATGGGCCCGGTGTTTGTGTCGGCCACTAGGGTCGCTAATCTTACTCACACAGTCAGCTACCTCATTGCGCCTCTTTTTTTCTTTGCGTCATGTGCTGTTTGGGGAGGGTTTTTTGGAAGGGACATCCTGCGTGACACTGCAGTGCCACTCCTAGATGGGCCCGGTGTTTGTGTCGGCCACTAGGGTCGCTTATCTTACTCACACAGCGACCTCGGTGCAAATTTTAGGACTAAAAATAATATTGTGAGGTGTCAGGTATTCAGAATAGACTGAAAATGAGTGTAAATTATGGTTTTTGAGGTTAATAATACTTTGGGATCAAAATGACCCCCAAATTCTATGATTTAAGCTGTTTTTTAGTGTTTTTTGAAAAAAACACCCGAATCCAAAACACACCCGAATCCGACAAAAAAAATTCGGTGAGGTTTTGCCAAAACGCGGTCGAACCCAAAACACGGCCGCGGAACCGAACCCAAAACCAAAACACAAAACCCGAAAAATTTCAGGCGCTCATCTCTACCATCTAGGAGTGGCACTGCAGTGTCACGCAGGATGTCCCTTCCAAAAAACCCTCCCCAAACAGCACATGACGCAAAGAAAAAAAGAGGCGCAATGAGGTAGCTGTGTGAGCAAGATTAGCGACCCTAGTGGCCGACACAAACACCGGGCCCATCTAGGAGTGGCACTGCAGTGTCACGCAGGATGGCCCTTCCAAAAAACCCTCCCCAAACAGCACATGACGCAAAGAAAAAAAGAGGCGCAATGAGGTAGCTGTGTGAGTAAGATTAGCGACCCTAGTGGCCGACACAAACACCGGGCCCATCTAGGAGTGGCACTGCAGTGTCACGCAGGATGTCCCTTCCAAAAAACCCTCCCCAAACAGCACATGACGCAAAGAAAAAAAGAGGCGCAATGAGGTAGCTGTGTGAGTAAGATTAGCGACCCTAGTGGCCGACACAAACACCGGGCCCATCTAGGAGTGGCACTGCAGTGTCACGCAGGATGTCCCTTCCAAAAAACCCTCCCCAAACAGCACATGACGCAAAGAAAAAAAGAGGCGCAATGAGGTAGCTGACTGTGTGTGTAAGATTAGCGACCCTAGTGGCCGACACAAACACCGGGCCCATCTAGGAGTGGCACTGCAGTGTCACGCAGGATGTCCCTTCCAAAAAACCCTCCCCAATCAGCACATGATGCAAAGAAAAAGAAAAGAAAAAAGAGGTGCAAGATGGAATTGTCCTTGGGCCCTCCCACCCACCCTTATGTTGTATAAACAAAACAGGACATGCACACTTTAACCAACCCATCATTTCAGTGACAGGGTCTGCCACACGACTGTGACTGATATGACGGGTTGGTTTGGACCCCCCCCAAAAAAGAAGCAATTAATCTCTCCTTGCACAAACTGGCTCTACAGAGGCAAGATGTCCACCTCATCTTCACCCTCCGATATATCACCGTGTACATCCCCCTCCTCACAGATTATCAATTCGTCCCCACTGGAATCCACCATCTCAGCTCCCTGTGTACTTTGTGGAGGCAATTGCTGCTGGTCAATGTCTCCGCGGAGGAATTGATTATAATTCATTTTAATGAACATCATCTTCTCCACATTTTCTGGATGTAACCTCGTACGCCGATTGCTGACAAGGTGAGCGGCGGCACTAAACACTCTTTCGGAGTACACACTTGTGGGAGGGCAACTTAGGTAGAATAAAGCCAGTTTGTGCAAGGGCCTCCAAATTGCCTCTTTTTCCTGCCAGTATAAGTACGGACTGTGTGACGTGCCTACTTGGATGCGGTCACTCATATAATCCTCCACCATTCTATCAATGTTGAGAGAATCATATGCAGTGACAGTAGACGACATGTCCGTAATCGTTGTCAGGTCCTTCAGTCCGGACCAGATGTCAGCATCAGCAGTCGCTCCAGACTGCCCTGCATCACCGCCAGCGGGTGGGCTCGGAATTCTGAGCCTTTTCCTCGCACCCCCAGTTGCGGGAGAATGTGAAGGAGGAGATGTTGACAGGTCGCGTTCCGCTTGACTTGACAATTTTGTCACCAGCAGGTCTTTCAACCCCAGCAGACTTGTGTCTGCCGGAAAGAGAGATCCAAGGTAGGCTTTAAATCTAGGATCGAGCACGGTGGCCAAAATGTAGTGCTCTGATTTCAACAGATTGACCACCCGTGAATCCTTGTTAAGCGAATTAAGGGCTGCATCCACAAGTCCCACATGCCTAGCGGAATCGCTCCCTTTTAGCTCCTTCTTCAATGCCTCCAGCTTCTTCTGCAAAAGCCTGATGAGGGGAATGACCTGACTCAGGCTGGCAGTGTCTGAACTGACTTCACGTGTGGCAAGTTCAAAGGGCATCAGAACCTTGCACAACGTTGAAATCATTCTCCACTGCACTTGAGACAGGTGCATTCCACCTCCTATATCGTGCTCAATTGTATAGGCTTGAATGGCCTTTTGCTGCTCCTCCAACCTCTGAAGCATATAGAGGGTTGAATTCCACCTCGTTACCACTTCTTGCTTCAGATGATGGCAGGGCAGGTTCAGGCGTTTTTGGTGTTGCTCCAGTCTTCTGTACGTGGTGCCTGTACGCCGAAAGTGTCCCGCAATTCTTCTGGCCACCGACAGCATCTCTTGCACGCCCCTGTCGTTTTTTTAAAAATTCTGCACCGCCAAATTCAAGGTATGTGCAAAACATGGGACGTGCTGGAATTTGCCCATATTTAATGCACACACAATATTGCTGGCGTTGTCCGATGCCACAAATCCACAGGAGAGTCCAATTGGGGTAAGCCATTCCGCGATGATCTTCCTCAGTTGCCGTAAGAGGTTTTCAGCTGTGTGCGTATTCTGGAAAGCGGTGATACAAAGCGTAGCCTGCCTAGGAAAGAGTTGGCGTTTGCGAGATGCTGCTACTGGTGCCGCCGCTGCTGTTCTTGCGGCGGGAGTCCATACATCTACCCAGTGGGCTGTCACAGTCATATAGTCCTGACCCTGCCCTGCTCCACTTGTCCACATGTCCGTGGTTAAGTGGACATTGGGTACAACTGCATTTTTTAGGACACTGGTGAGTCTTTTTCTGACGTCCGTGTACATTCTCGGTATCGCCTGCCTAGAGAAGTGGAACCTAGATGGTATTTGGTAACGGGGGCACACTGCCTCAATAAATTGTCTAGTTCCCTGTGAACTAACGGCGGATACCGGACGCACGTCTAACACCAACATAGTTGTCAAGGCCTCAGTTATCCGCTTTGCAGTAGGATGACTGCTGTGATATTTCATCTTCCTCGCAAAGGACTGTTGAACAGTCAATTGCTTACTGGAAGTAGTACAAGTGGGCTTACGACTTCCCCTCTGGGATGACCATCGACTCCCAGCGGCAACAACAGCAGCGCCAGCAGCAGTAGGCGTTACACGCAAGGATGCATCGGAGGAATCCCAGGCAGGAGAGGACTCGTCAGAATTGCCAGTGACATGGCCTGCAGGACTATTGGCATTCCTGGGGAAGGAGGAAATTGACACTGAGGGAGTTGGTGGGGTGGTTTGCGTGAGCTTGGTTACAAGAGGAAGGGATTTACTGGTCAGTGGACTGCTTCCGCTGTCACCCAAAGTTTTTGAACTTGTCACTGACTTATTATGAATGCGCTGCAGGTGACGTATAAGGGAGGATGTTCCGAGGTGGTTAACGTCCTTACCCCTACTTATTACAGCTTGACAAAGGGAACACACGGCTTGACACCTGTTGTCCGCATTTCTGGTGAAATACCTCCACACCGAAGAGCTGATTTTTTTGGTATTTTCACCTGGCATGTCAACGGCCATATTCCTCCCACGGACAACAGGTGTCTCCCCGGGTGCCTGACTTAAACAAACCACCTCACCATCAGAATCCTCCTGGTCAATTTCCTCCCCAGCGCCAGCAACACCCATATCCTCCTCATCCTGGTGTACTTCAACACTGACATCTTCAATCTGACTATCAGGAACTGGACTGCGGGTGCTCCTTCCAGCACTTGCAGGGGGCGTGCAAATGGTGGAAGGCGCATGCTCTTCACGTCCAGTGTTGGGAAGGTCAGGCATCGCAACCGACACAATTGGACTCTCCTTGTGGATTTGGGATTTCGAAGAATGCACAGTTCTTTGCTGTGCTGCTTTTGCCAGCTTGAGTCTTTTCATTTTTCTAGCGAGAGGCTGAGTGCTTCCATCCTCATGTGAAGCTGAACCACTAGCCATGAACATAGGCCAGGGCCTCAGCCGTTCCTTGCCACTCCGTGTGGTAAATGGCATATTGGCAAGTTTACGCTTCTCCTCCGACAATTTTATTTTAGGTTTTGGAGTCCTTTTTTTACTGATATTTGGTGTTTTGGATTTGACATGCTCTGTACTATGACATTGGGCATCGGCCTTGGCAGACGACGTTGCTGGCATTTCATCGTCTCGGCCATGACTAGTGGCAGCAGCTTCAGCACGAGGTGGAAGTGGATCTTGATCTTTCCCTAATTTTGGAACCTCAACATTTTTGTTCTCCATATTTTAATAGGCACAACTAAAAGGCACCTCAGGTAAACAATGGAGATGGATGGATTGGATACTAGTATACAATTATGGACGGGCTGCCGAGTGCCGACACAGAGGTAGCCACAGCCGTGAACTACCGCACTGTACTGTGTCTGCTGCTAATATATAGACTGGTTGATAAAGAGATAGTATACTCGTAACTAGTATGTATGTATAAAGAAAGAAAAAAAAACCACGGTTAGGTGGTATATACAATTATGGACGGGCTGCCGAGTGCCGACACAGAGGTAGCCACAGCCGTGAACTACCGCACTGTACTGTGTCTGCTGCTAATATATAGACTGGTTGATAAAGAGATAGTATACTCGTAACTAGTATGTATGTATAAAGAAAGAAAAAAAAACCACGGTTAGGTGGTATATACAATTATGGACGGGCTGCCGAGTGCCGACACAGAGGTAGCCACAGCCGTGAACTACCGCACTGTACTGTGTCTGCTGCTAATATATAGACTGGTTGATAAAGAGATAGTATACTCGTAACTAGTATGTATGTATAAAGAAAGAAAAAAAAACCACGGTTAGGTGGTATATACAATTATGGACGGGCTGCCGAGTGCCGACACAGAGGTAGCCACAGCCGTGAACTACCGCACTGTACTGTGTCTGCTGCTAATATATAGACTGGTTGATAAAGAGATAGTATACTCGTAACTAGTATGTATGTATAAAGAAAGAAAAAAAAAACCACGGTTAGGTGGTATATACAATTATGGACGGGCTGCCGAGTGCCGACACAGAGGTAGCCACAGCCGTGAACTACCGCACTGTACTGTGTCTGCTGCTAATATAGACTGGTTGATAAAGAGATAGTATACTCGTAACTAGTATGTATGTATAAAGAAAGAAAAAAAAACCACGGTTAGGTGGTATATACAATTATGGACGGGCTGCCGAGTGCCGACACAGAGGTAGCCACAGCCGTGAACTACCGCACTGTACTGTGTCTGCTGCTAATATATAGACTGGTTGATAAAGAGATAGTATACTCGTAACTAGTATGTATGTATAAAGAAAGAAAAAAAAACCACGGTTAGGTGGTATATACAATTATGGACGGGCTGCCGAGTGCCGACACAGAGGTAGCCACAGCCGTGAACTACCGCACTGTACTGTGTCTGCTGCTAATATAGACTGGTTGATAAAGAGATAGTATACTCGTAACTAGTATGTATGTATAAAGAAAGAAAAAAAAACCACGGTTAGGTGGTATATACAATTATGGACGGGCTGCCGAGTGCCGACACAGAGGTAGCCACAGCCGTGAACTACCGCACTGTACTGTGTCTGCTGCTAATATATAGACTGGTTGATAAAGAGATAGTATACTCGTAACTAGTATGTATGTATAAAGAAAGAAAAAAAAACCACGGTTAGGTGGTATATACAATTATGGACGGGCTGCCGAGTGCCGACACAGAGGTAGCCACAGCCGTGAACTACCGCACTGTACTGTGTCTGCTGCTAATATAGACTGGTTGATAAAGAGATAGTATACTCGTAACTAGTATGTATGTATAAAGAAAGAAAAAAAAACCACGGTTAGGTGGTATATACAATTATGGACGGGCTGCCGAGTGCCGACACAGAGGTAGCCACAGCCGTGAACTACCGCACTGTACTGTGTCTGCTGCTAATATATAGACTGGTTGATAAAGAGATAGTATACTCGTAACTAGTATGTATGTATAAAGAAAGAAAAAAAAACCACGGTTAGGTGGTATATACAATTATGGACGGGCTGCCGAGTGCCGACACAGAGGTAGCCACAGCCGTGAACTACCGCACTGTACTGTGTCTGCTGCTAATATATAGACTGGTTGATAAAGAGATAGTATACTCGTAACTAGTATGTATGTATAAAGAAAGAAAAAAAAACCACGGTTAGGTGGTATATACAATTATGGACGGGCTGCCGAGTGCCGACACAGAGGTAGCCACAGCCGTGAACTACCGCACTGTACTGTGTCTGCTGCTAATATAGACTGGTTGATAAAGAGATAGTATACTCGTAACTAGTATGTATGTATAAAGAAAGAAAAAAAAAACACGGTTAGGTGGTATATACAATTATGGACGGGCTGCCGAGTGCCGACACAGAGGTAGCCACAGCCGTGAACTACCGCACTGTACTGTGTCTGCTGCTAATATATAGACTGGTTGATAAAGAGATAGTATACTCGTAACTAGTATGTATGTATAAAGAAAGAAAAAAAAACCACGGTTAGGTGGTATATACAATTATGGACGGGCTGCCGAGTGCCGACACAGAGGTAGCCACAGCCGTGAACTACCGCACTGTACTGTGTCTGCTGCTAATATAGACTGGTTGATAAAGAGATAGTATACTCGTAACTAGTATGTATGTATAAAGAAAGAAAAAAAAACCACGGTTAGGTGGTATATACAATTATGGACGGGCTGCCGAGTGCCGACACAGAGGTAGCCACAGCCGTGAACTACCGCACTGTACTGTGTCTGCTGCTAATATATAGACTGGTTGATAAAGAGATAGTATACTCGTAACTAGTATGTATGTATAAAGAAAGAAAAAAAAACCACGGTTAGGTGGTATATACAATTATGGACGGGCTGCCGAGTGCCGACACAGAGGTAGCCACAGCCGTGAACTACCGCACTGTACTGTGTCTGCTGCTAATATAGACTGGTTGATAAAGAGATAGTATACTCGTAACTAGTATGTATGTATAAAGAAAGAAAAAAAAACCACGGTTAGGTGGTATATACAATTATGGACGGGCTGCCGAGTGCCGACACAGAGGTAGCCACAGCCGTGAACTACCGCACTGTACTGTGTCTGCTGCTAATATATAGACTGGTTGATAAAGAGATAGTATACTCGTAACTAGTATGTATGTATAAAGAAAGAAAAAAAAACCACGGTTAGGTGGTATATACAATTATGGACGGGCTGCCGAGTGCCGACACAGAGGTAGCCACAGCCGTGAACTACCGCACTGTACTGTGTCTGCTGCTAATATATAGACTGGTTGATAAAGAGATAGTATACTCGTAACTAGTATGTATGTATAAAGAAAGAAAAAAAAACCACGGTTAGGTGGTATATACAATTATGGACGGGCTGCCGAGTGCCGACACAGAGGTAGCCACAGCCGTGAACTACCGCACTGTACTGTGTCTGCTGCTAATATAGACTGGTTGATAAAGAGATAGTATACTCGTAACTAGTATGTATGTATAAAGAAAGAAAAAAAAAACACGGTTAGGTGGTATATACAATTATGGACGGGCTGCCGAGTGCCGACACAGAGGTAGCCACAGCCGTGAACTACCGCACTGTACTGTGTCTGCTGCTAATATAGACTGGTTGATAAAGAGATAGTATACTCGTAACTAGTATGACTATAAAGAAAGAAAAAAAAACCACGGTTAGGTGGTATATACAATTATGGACGGGCTGCCGAGTGCCGACACAGAGGTAGCCACAGCCGTTAACTACCGCACTGTACTGTGTCTGCTGCTAATATAGACTGGTTGATAAAGAGATAGTATACTACTAATATTATATATACTGGTGGTCAGGTCACTGGTCACTAGTCACACTGGCAGTGGCACTCCTGCAGCAAAAGTGTGCACTGTTTAATTTTAATATAATATTATGTACTCCTGGCTCCTGCTATAACCTATAACTGGCACTGCAGTAGTGCTCCCCAGTCTCCCCCACAATTATAAGCTGTGTGAGCTGAGCAGTCAGACAGATATATAATATATATAGATGATGCAGCAGACTGGCCTGAGCCTGAGCAGTGCACACAGATATGGTATGTGACTGACTGAGTCACTGTGTGTATCGCTTTTTTCAGGCAGAGAACGGATATATTAAATAAACTGCACTGTGTGTCTGGTGGTCACTCACTATATAATATATTATGTACTCCTGGCTCCTGCTATAACCTATAACTGGCACTGCAGTAGTGCTCCCCAGTCTCCCCCACAATTATAAGCTGTGTGAGCTGAGCAGTCAGACAGATATATATAATATTATATATAGATAATAGATGATGCAGCACACTGGCCTGAGCCTGAGCAGTGCACACAGATATGGTATGTGACTGAGTCACTGTGTGCTGTGTATCGCTTTTTTCAGGCAGAGAACGGATTATAAAGTAAACTGCACTGTCCTCACTAGTAAACTCTCTCCACTCAGTCTCTACACTTCTACAGTAACAGTACTCCTCCTAGTCAGCTCCAGTAAATCTCTCTCAGTCTCTTATAATCTAAATGGAGAGGACGCCAGCCACGTCCTCTCCCTATCAATCTCAATGCACGTGTGAAAATGGCGGCGACGCGCGGCTCCTTATATAGAATCCGAGTCTCGCGATAGAATCCGAGCCTCGCGAGAATCCGACAGCGTCATGATGACGTTCGGGCGCGCTCGGGTTAACCGAGCAAGGCGGGAAGATCCGAGTCGCTCGGACCCGTGAAAAAAAACATGAAGTTCTGGCGGGTTCGGATTCAGAGAAACCGAACCCGCTCATCTCTAATTAATACTATATTTATCCTTTATGTCACCTGAAATAGTGACTCCTAGATCCCTTTCCTCCTCAGTAGTTTCCAGTATAGCACCATTAATACTATATTTATCCTTTATGTCACCTGAAATAGTGACTCCTAGATCCCTTTCCTCCTCAGTATTTTCCAGTATAGAGCCATTAATACTAGATTTATCCTTTATGTCACCTGAGATAGTGACTCCTAGATCCCTTTCCTCCTCAGTAGTTTCCTGTATAGTGCCATTAATATTATATTTATCCTTTATGTCACCTGAAATAGTGACTAATAGATCCCTTTCCTCCTCAGTAGTTTCCAGTATAGTGCCATTAATACTATATTTATCCTTTGTCACCTGAAATAGTGACTCCTAGGTCCCTTTCCTCCTCAGTAGTTTCCAGTATAGTGCCATTAATACTATATTTATCCTTTATGTCACCTGAAATAGTGACTAATAGATCCCTTTCCTCCTCAGTAGTTTCCAGTATAGTGCCATTAATATTATATTTATCCTTTATGTCACCTGAAATAGTGACTAATAGATCCCTTTCCTCCTCAGTAGTTCCCAGTATAGTGCCATTAATACTATATTTATCCTTTGTCACCTGAAATAGTGACTCCTAGGTCCCTTTCCTCCTCAGTAGTTTCCAGTATAGTGCCATTAATACTATATTTATCCTTTATGTCACCTGAAATAGTGACTAATAGATCCCTTTCCTCCTCAGTAGTTCCCAGTATAGTGCCATTAATACTATATTTATCCTTTATGTCACCTGAAATAGTGACTCCTAGATCCCTTTCCTCCTCAGTAGTCCCCAGTATAGCGCCATTAATACTATATTTATCCTTTATGGCACCTGAAATAGTGACTCCTAGATCCCTTTCCTCCTCAGTAGTTTCCAGTATAGCACCATTAATACTATATTTATCCTTTATGTCACCTGAAATAGTGACTCCTAGATCCCTTTCCTCCTCAGTAGTTTCCAGTATAGAGCCATTAATACTATATTTATCCTTTATGTCACCTGAAATAGTGACTAATAGATCCCTTTCCTCCTCAGTAGTTCCCAGTATAGTGCCATTAATACTATATTTATCCTTTATGTCACCTGAAATAGTGACTCCTAGATCCCTTTCCTCCTCAGTAGTTCCCAGTATAGCGCCATTATTACTATATTTATCCTTTATGTCACCTGAAATAGTGACTCCTAGATCCCTTTCCTCCTCAGTAGTTCCAGTATAGTGCCATTATACTATATTTATCTTTATGTCACCTGAAATAGTGACTCCTAGATCCCTTTCCTCCTCAGTAGTTTCCATTATAGTGCCATTAATACTATATTTAGCCTTTATGTCACCTGAAATAGTGACTCTAGATCCCTTTCCTCCTCAGTGGTTCCCAGTATAGTGGCTTTGATACTATATATAGCCTTTGGGTTTTTGAGACCCAAGTGCATGATTTTGTATTTTGTAGTATTAAACTGTAGTTGCCACACTCTTGACCTTTCTTCTAGTCTACCTAGATCCTCAGTCATTTGTTTTACACCTCCCGGTGTGTATACCCTGTTGCATACCTTTGTGTCATACTTGGTATAAACAGGTATTACATACAGTACACTCTAAACATCCTCTTCTCATCACTTGAATTTTAGAAGTCATGCATTATGTTTGCTTACAACATACTGTGATCTGAGTTTAGGCTTTAGCATATGAATACAAATGTTTTTTTTCTCCAAATTAATGAAATAGCTTGAAATTTACTAGTTTTCCATGCACAATGGTGATATTGATGAAAGTCTGCCCACAATATGACGGCAGGGTCTTATAATGGTCCAACAAAGATCCATCCAGAAGACGATCAATATCAGGACAGTTGGGGAAGGCACTCATAAGATAATTTGTGCGGATATCTTCCAACCATGAGGTCACTGTTGGTATGGCCCACAGCTGGATCTTGTGCAAACGGCACATATGTGTGTGTAGCTAAGTTGGATTTGATGGAAGGGTTTTAAGGTTTTTATGGAAGTCTATGCTGTAGAAAAGAGGCAGATGTCCAGGAATAAGCTAACGTATTAGCAGCAAATATTATCATATTCGCATTTTCATGAAATTAAGGATCCACTTTATATGGGAAAGGCTGCAAATTTGGCAATTATGTACTGGGGTTTCCCATGCCCCCAACACATAGCCAGATTAAGGTGGAGGCACAGGGCATACTGTACAGCGGGTCCCCTCTGTTAGGGGGCCCCCTTGCCAGAGAGCACTGACATCTCAGCTTTCCCTCTTGTGCAGCAGCAGAACCAGACAGCCAAATTGTAAGCAGGACAGTATACAGTGCAAGAAGAGATAACGGAGAAACAGGTTTCATGAGCTACCAATGTTCATGAGCTACCAATGGAGCTTCTGAACCAGAGGAGAGATAAGAGGGCAGAGAGAGCTGTAAGTGACACAGGGATCCCAGCTTCTCCTTACCATCTAGGTGCCTGAGGAATCCCGCCTGGATGTAAGAGGGAATTCCAGGTAGAGAGCACTTTGCTCCTCCTGAAATGGATCATGTTGGGAGGTGTGCACAATCTAGTAAACATCCCCCTGCCCCCGGGGCCCCCTTGCCTTAAGTGACCTGCCCCCCCCCCCCCCCCAAGGCTTAATCCGGCTCTGCCCCAACAGTGCAGGATTTCCATCTTTGGTAACAGGTGGGCTAGTAAAAAAACAGATAAGTCATTCTTTCTTAGTCTTCCTTATGCCTCCTGAATGTTTAAGCCCACCAGGTGTATGAGGCTCATTTGTAGTTTAGCAGAGTAAAATAGCTCATAAGCATACTGGATGGTTAGGAGGGTCTCTAAAGAGTATTTCTGCCATTTCATGTCTACGTCCGTCTCCATAGTAATGCATTCATTAGTCTAGTTATCCAATTTCAGAACTGCATATACAGTACTAAGTTCAGGAGCGATGTACAATTTATAGAACACATTGAATTTTCTCATCGGGTTTAATAGAGACATTCGCAATTTTCAACCCGGCTTTTGCCCCTATTTTTTTTTTTTTACATTTAAATGTTAATGTACTTTTGAAGTCTACCGAGTCCTTAGTTACAAAATAAATCCAATATACAGCAAACTAGGAAATTGTGTTAAATGTACATTATTGTACAACTGCAAATTTGCCAAATCTTGAGGGACGTGCAGTACAAAACGGAGACGGAGGAAATGTCTACATTTAAAACAACCTGCATATATTCGGCACAGTTATTACAAAGCCATTCAGCTGACTGTGGGAGAGAGCAGATGACTAGGGATGCAATCTGCATGCGTATGTGCAACATTTCCCCTATATTTCCTAGGAGAATCGCACGTGATTATGTTCTGAAGAAAGAAAAAAGAGCAGAATGGGTAAAGCAATTAAGCAAAGAAGAAACTCATATCTAACCTAAGCCCAGAATGTTGGTATAATTACATATATCTCTAGGGTTCTAAGCTCAATTGTTATTGAACTACAAGTCCAAGATGTTTATCCAAGACACTGTCACACCTATTTTTGCAAGGGAAGGCATGCTGAGAATTGCAGTTCAATAATGCCGCTGGCATGGAACCAGACACGTCCGCTCACTGGCATGCCTAGAAAGCCAAGGGAAGGCCAAGATATATTGCCCAAAAGATAATAAAAATACCAAAAAATTTTGTACCTCTTATGTTCAACAGGTGGTGTAAAAAAATGCTGTGTAAATTGTGCATTGTAGATGTGTCCCCTAACATCTGCCATCAATATGCCATATGGCACGAGACTCCGAGACTCCATCCTTTGCTTTACATTTTGCTTCTTAGTTGTATTGCATATGCAGCGAAACACCACTCACAGTGTACCAGAGATGCCGGGCTGCGGCTTTAACCCCACAGGAACTGGGTTTAAACCAGTGACGTGCGGTGAGGTCAATGGCTGGGGAGGCACCAAGTGAAACCCTGTACTCAGGGCCAGATATAAGACGGGGGGTGGATAAAGTGTGCTCCCAGGGGCCTTCACACATTGGAGTCCCCCACACTGCAGCAAATATTGCCCTGATCTGGCATGCCGACCATCAGGGACTATTCCCACTTACGACTAGAGATGAGCGGGTTCGGTTTCTCTGAATCCGAACCCGCACGAACTTCATGTTTTTTTTCACGGGTCCGAGCGACTCGGATCTTCCCGCCTTGCTCGGTTAACCCGAGCGCGCCCGAACGTCATCATGACGCTGTCGGATTCTCGCGAGGCTCGGATTCTATCGCGAGACTCGGATTCTATATAAGGAGCCGCGCGTCGCCGCCATTTTCACACGTGCATTGAGATTGATAGGGAGAGGACGTGGCTGGCGTCCTCTCCGTTTAGAATAGATTAGAGAGACACTTGATTTACTAATTTTGGGGAGCATTAGGAGTACTCAGTACAGTGCAGAGTTTTGCTGATAGTGACCACCAGTTTTATTTATAATCCGTTCTCTGCCTGAAAAAAGCGATACACAGCACACAGTGACTCAGTCACATACCATATCTGTGTGCACTGCTCAGGCTCAGGCCAGTGTGCTGCATCATCTATTATCTATATATAATATTATATATATCTGATTATCTGTCTGACTGCTCAGCTCACACAGCTTATAATTGTGGGGGAGACTGGGGAGCACTACTGCAGTGCCAGTTATAGGTTATAGCAGGAGCCAGGAGTACATAATATATTATATAGTGAGTGACCACCAGACACACAGTGCAGTTTATTTAATATATCCGTTCTCTGCCTGAAAAAAGCGATACACACAGTGACTCAGTCAGTCACATACCATATCTGTGTGCACTGCTCAGGCTCAGGCCAGTGTGCTGCATCATCTATATATATTATATATCTGTTTGACTGCTCAGCTCACACAGCTTATAATTGTGGGGGAGACTGGGGAGCACTACTGCAGTGCCAGTTATAGGTTATAGCAGGAGCCAGGAGTACATAATATTATATTAAAACAGTGCACACTTTTGCTGCAGGAGTGCCACTGCCAGTGTGACTAGTGACCAGTGACCTGACCACCAGTATATATAATATTAGTAGTATACTATCTCTTTATCAACCAGTCTATATTAGCAGCAGACACAGTACAGTGCGGTAGTTCACGGCTGTGGCTACCTCTGTGTCGGCACTCGGCAGCCCGTCCATAATTGTATATACCACCTAACCGTGGTTTTTTTTTCTTTCTTTATACATACATACTAGTTACGAGTATACTATCTCTTTATCAACCAGTCTATATATTAGCAGCAGACACAGTACAGTGCGGTAGTTCACGGCTGTGGCTACCTCTGTGTCGGCACTCGGCAGCCCGTCCATAATTGTATATACCACCTAACCGTGGTTTTTTTTTCTTTCTTTATACATACATACTAGTTACGAGTATACTATCTCTTTATCAACCAGTCTATATATTAGCAGCAGACACAGTACAGTGCGGTAGTTCACGGCTGTGGCTACCTCTGTGTCGGCACTCGGCAGCCCGTCCATAATTGTATATACCACCTAACCGTTTTTTTTTTTTCTTTCTTTATACATACATACTAGTTACGAGTATACTATCTCTTTATCAACCAGTCTATATATTAGCAGCAGACACAGTACAGTGCGGTAGTTCACGGCTGTGGCTACCTCTGTGTCGGCACTCGGCAGCCCGTCCATAATTGTATATACCACCTAACCGTGGTTTTTTTTTCTTTCTTTATACATACATACTAGTTACGAGTATACTATCTCTTTATCAACCAGTCTATATATTAGCAGCAGACACAGTACAGTGCGGTAGTTCACGGCTGTGGCTACCTCTGTGTCGGCACTCGGCAGCCCGTCCATAATTGTATATACCACCTAACCGTGGTTTTTTTTTCTTTCTTTATACATACATACTAGTTACGAGTATACTATCTCTTTATCAACCAGTCTATATATTAGCAGCAGACACAGTACAGTGCGGTAGTTCACGGCTGTGGCTACCTCTGTGTCGGCACTCGGCAGCCCGTCCATAATTGTATATACCACCTAACCGTGGTTTTTTTTTCTTTCTTTATACATACATACTAGTTACGAGTATACTATCTCTTTATCAACCAGTCTATATATTAGCAGCAGACACAGTACAGTGCGGTAGTTCACGGCTGTGGCTACCTCTGTGTCGGCACTCGGCAGCCCGTCCATAATTGTATATACCACCTAACCGTGGTTTTTTTTTCTTTCTTTATACATACATACTAGTTACGAGTATACTATCTCTTTATCAACCAGTCTATATATTAGCAGCAGACACAGTACAGTGCGGTAGTTCACGGCTGTGGCTACCTCTGTGTCGGCACTCGGCAGCCCGTCCATAATTGTATATACCACCTAACCGTGGTTTTTTTTTCTTTCTTTATACATACATACTAGTTACGAGTATACTATCTCTTTATCAACCAGTCTATATATTAGCAGCAGACACAGTACAGTGCGGTAGTTCACGGCTGTGGCTACCTCTGTGTCGGCACTCAGCAGCCCGTCCATAATTGTATATACCACCTAACCGTGTTTTTTTTTTCTTTCTTTATACATACATACTAGTTACGAGTATACTATCTCTTTATCAACCAGTCTATATATTAGCAGCAGACACAGTACAGTGCGGTAGTTCACGGCTGTGGCTACCTCTGTGTCGGCACTCGGCAGCCCGTCCATAATTGTATATACCACCTAACCGTGGTTTTTTTTTCTTTCTTTATACATACATACTAGTTACGAGTATACTATCTCTTTATCAACCAGTCTATATATTAGCAGCAGACACAGTACAGTGCGGTAGTTCACGGCTGTGGCTACCTCTGTGTCGGCACTCGGCAGCCCGTCCATAATTGTATATACCACCTAACCGTGGTTTTTTTTTCTTTCTTTATACATACATACTAGTTACAAGTATACTATCTCTTTATCAACCAGTCTATATATTAGCAGCAGACACAGTACAGTGCGGTAGTTCACGGCTGTGGCTACCTCTGTGTCGGCACTCGGCAGCCCGTCCATAATTGTATATACCACCTAACCGTGGTTTTTTTTTCTTTCTTTATACATACATACTAGTTACGAGTATACTATCTCTTTATCAACCAGTCTATATATTAGCAGCAGACACAGTACAGTGCGGTAGTTCACGGCTGTGGCTACCTCTGTGTCGGCACTCGGCAGCCCGTCCATAATTGTATATACCACCTAACCGTGTTTTTTTTTTCTTTCTTTATACATACATACTAGTTACGAGTATACTATCTCTTTATCAACCAGTCTATATATTAGCAGCAGACACAGTACAGTGCGGTAGTTCACGGCTGTGGCTACCTCTGTGTCGGCACTCGGCAGCCCGTCCATAATTGTATATACCACCTAACCGTGGTTTTTTTTTCTTTCTTTATACATACATACTAGTTACGAGTATACTATCTCTTTATCAACCAGTCTATATATTAGCAGCAGACACAGTACAGTGCGGTAGTTCACGGCTGTGGCTACCTCTGTGTCGGCACTCGGCAGCCCGTCCATAATTGTATATACCACCTAACCGTGGTTTTTTTTTCTTTCTTTATACATACATACTAGTTACGAGTATACTATCTCTTTATCAACCAGTCTATATTAGCAGCAGACACAGTACAGTGCGGTAGTTCACGGCTGTGGCTACCTCTGTGTCGGCACTCGGCAGCCCGTCCATAATTGTATATACCACCTAACCGTGGTTTTTTTTTCTTTCTTTATACATACATACTAGTTACGAGTATACTATCTCTTTATCAACCAGTCTATATATTAGCAGCAGACACAGTACAGTGCGGTAGTTCACGGCTGTGGCTACCTCTGTGTCGGCACTCGGCAGCCCGTCCATAATTGTATATACCACCTAACCGTGGTTTTTTTTTCTTTCTTTATACATACATACTAGTTACGAGTATACTATCTCTTTATCAACCAGTCTATATATTAGCAGCAGACACAGTACAGTGCGGTAGTTCACGGCTGTGGCTACCTCTGTGTCGGCACTCGGCAGCCCGTCCATAATTGTATATACCACCTAACCGTGGTTTTTTTTTCTTTCTTTATACATACATACTAGTTACGAGTATACTATCTCTTTATCAACCAGTCTATATATTAGCAGCAGACACAGTACAGTGCGGTAGTTCACGGCTGTGGCTACCTCTGTGTCGGCACTCGGCAGCCCGTCCATAATTGTATACTAGTATCCAATCCATCCATCTCCATTGTTTACCTGAGGTGCCTTTTAGTTGTGCCTATTAAAATATGGAGAACAAAAATGTTGAGGTTCCAAAATTAGGGAAAGATCAAGATCCACTTCCACCTCGTGCTGAAGCTGCTGCCACTAGTCATGGCCGAGACGATGAAATGCCAGCAACGTCGTCTGCCAAGGCCGATGCCCAATGGCATAGTACAGAGCATGTCAAAACCAAAACACCAAATATCAGTAAAAAAAGGACTCCAAAACCTAAAATAAAATTGTCGGAGGAGAAGCGTAAACTTGCCAATATGCCATTTACCACACGGAGTGGCAAGGAACGGCTGAGGCCCTGGCCTATGTTCATGGCTAGTGGCTCAGCTTCACATGAGGATGGAAGCACTCAGCCTCTCGCTAGAAAACTGAAAAGACTCAAGCTGGCAAAAGCACCGCAAAGAACTGTGCGTTCTTTGAAATCCCAAATCCACAAGGAGAGTCCAATTGTGTCGGTTGCGATGCCTGACCTTCCCAACACTGGACGTGAAGAGCATGCGCCTTCCACCATTTGCACGCCCCCTGCAAGTGCTGGAAGGAGCACCCGCAGTCCAGTTCCTGATAGTCAGATTGAAGATGTCAGTGTTGAAGTACACCAGGATGAGGAGGATATGGGTGTTGCTGGCGCTGGGGAGGAAATTGACCAGGAGGATTCTGATGGTGAGGTGGTTTGTTTAAGTCAGGCACCCGGGGAGACACCTGTTGTCCGTGGGAGGAATATGGCCGTTGACATGCCAGGTGAAAATACCAAAAAAATCAGCTCTTCGGTGTGGAGGTATTTCACCAGAAATGCGGACAACAGGTGTCAAGCCGTGTGTTCCCTTTGTCAAGCTGTAATAAGTAGGGGTAAGGACGTTAACCACCTCGGAACATCCTCCCTTATACGTCACCTGCAGCGCATTCATAATAAGTCAGTGACAAGTTCAAAAACTTTGGGTGACAGCGGAAGCAGTCCACTGACCAGTAAATCCCTTCCTCTTGTAACCAAGCTCACGCAAACCACCCCACCAACTCCCTCAGTGTCAATTTCCTCCTTCCCCAGGAATGCCAATAGTCCTGCAGGCCATGTCACTGGCAATTCTGACGAGTCCTCTCCTGCCTGGGATTCCTCCGATGCATCCTTGCGTGTAACGCCTACTGCTGCTGGCGCTGCTGTTGTTGCCGCTGGGAGTCGATGGTCATCCCAGAGGGGAAGTCGTAAGCCCACTTGTACTACTTCCAGTAAGCAATTGACTGTTCAACAGTCCTTTGCGAGGAAGATGAAATATCACAGCAGTCATCCTACTGCAAAGCGGATAACTGAGTCCTTGACAACTATGTTGGTGTTAGACGTGCGTCCGGTATCCGCCGTTAGTTCACAGGGAACTAGACAATTTATTGAGGCAGTGTGCCCCCGTTACCAAATACCATCTAGGTTCCACTTCTCTAGGCAGGCGATACCGAGAATGTACACGGACGTCAGAAAAAGACTCACCAGTGTCCTAAAAAATGCAGTTGTACCCAATGTCCACTTAACCACGGACATGTGGACAAGTGGAGCAGGGCAGGGTCAGGACTATATGACTGTGACAGCCCACTGGGTAGATGTATGGACTCCCGCCGCAAGAACAGCAGCGGCGGCACCAGTAGCAGCATCTCGCAAACGCCAACTCTTTCCTAGGCAGGCTACGCTTTGTATCACCGCTTTCCAGAATACGCACACAGCTGAAAACCTCTTACGGCAACTGAGGAAGATCATCGCGGAATGGCTTACCCCAATTGGACTCTCCTGTGGATTTGTGGCATCGGACAACGCCAGCAATATTGTGTGTGCATTAAATATGGGCAAATTCCAGCACGTCCCATGTTTTGCACATACCTTGAATTTGGTGGTGCAGAATTTTTTAAAAAACGACAGGGGCGTGCAAGAGATGCTGTCGGTGGCCAGAAAAATTGCGGGACACTTTCGGCGTACAGGCACCACGTACAGAAGACTGGAGCACCACCAAAAACTACTGAACCTGCCCTGCCATCATCTGAAGCAAGAAGTGGTAACGAGGTGGAATTCAACCCTCTATATGCTTCAGAGGTTGGAGGAGCAGCAAAAGGCCATTCAAGCCTATACAATTGAGCACGATATAGTAGGTGGAATGCACCTGTCTCAAGTGCAGTGGAGAATGATTTCAACGTTGTGCAAGGTTCTGATGCCCTTTGAACTTGCCACACGTGAAGTCAGTTCAGACACTGCCAGCCTGAGTCAGGTCATTCCCCTCATCAGGCTTTTGCAGAAGAAGCTGGAGGCATTGAAGAAGGAGCTAAAAGGGAGCGATTCCGCTAGGCATGTGGGACTTGTGGATGCAGCCCTTAATTCGCTTAACAAGGATTCACGGGTGGTCAATCTGTTGAAATCAGAGCACTACATTTTGGCCACCGTGCTCGATCCTAGATTTAAAGCCTACCTTGGATCTCTCTTTCCGGCAGACACAGGTCTGCTGGGGTTGAAAGACCTGCTGGTGACAAAATTGTCAAGTCAAGCGGAACGCGACCTGTCAACATCTCCTCCTTCACATTCTCCCGCAACTGGGGGTGCGAGGAAAAGGCTCAGAATTCCGAGCCCACCCGCTGGCGGTGATGCAGGGCAGTCTGGAGCGACTGCTGATGCTGACATCTGGTCCGGACTGAAGGACCTGACAACGATTACGGACATGTCGTCTACTGTCACTGCATATGATTCTCTCAACATTGATAGAATGGTGGAGGATTATATGAGTGACCGCATCCAAGTAGGCACGTCACACAGTCCGTACTTATACTGGCAGGAAAAAGAGGCAATTTGGAGGCCCTTGCACAAACTGGCTTTATTCTACCTAAGTTGCCCTCCCACAAGTGTGTACTCCGAAAGAGTGTTTAGTGCCGCCGCTCACCTTGTCAGCAATCGGCGTACGAGGTTACATCCAGAAAATGTGGAGAAGATGATGTTCATTAAAATGAATTATAATCAATTCCTCCGCGGAGACATTGACCAGCAGCAATTGCCTCCACAAAGTACACAGGGAGCTGAGATGGTGGATTCCAGTGGGGACGAATTGATAATCTGTGAGGAGGGGGATGTACACGGTGATATATCGGAGGGTGAAGATGAGGTGGACATCTTGCCTCTGTAGAGCCAGTTTGTGCAAGGAGAGATTAATTGCTTCTTTTTTGGGGGGGGTCCAAACCAACCCGTCATATCAGTCACAGTCGTGTGGCAGACCCTGTCACTGAAATGATGGGTTGGTTAAAGTGTGCATGTCCTGTTTTGTTTATACAACATAAGGGTGGGTGGGAGGGCCCAAGGACAATTCCATCTTGCACCTCTTTTTTCTTTTCTTTTTCTTTGCATCATGTGCTGATTGGGGAGGGTTTTTTGGAAGGGCCATCCTGTGTGACACTGCAGTGCCACTCCTAGATGGGCCCGGTGTTTGTGTCGGCCACTAGGGTCGCTAATCTTACTCACACAGTCAGCTACCTCATTGCGCCTCTTTTTTTCTTTGCGTCATGTGCTGTTTGGGGAGGGTTTTTTGGAAGGGACATCCTGCGTGACACTGCAGTGCCACTCCTAGATGGGCCCGGTGTTTGTGTCGGCCACTAGGGTCGCTAATCTTACTCACACAGCTACCTCATTGCGCCTCTTTTTTTCTTTGCGTCATGTGCTGTTTGGGGAGGGTTTTTTGGAAGGGACATCCTGCGTGACACTGCAGTGCCACTCCTAGATGGGCCCGGTGTTTGTGTCGGCCACTAGGGTCGCTAATCTTACTCACACAGCTACCTCATTGCGCCTCTTTTTTTCTTTGCGTCATGTGCTGTTTGGGGAGGGTTTTTTGGAAGGGCCATCCTGCGTGACACTGCAGTGCCACTCCTAGATGGGCCCGGTGTTTGTGTCGGCCACTAGGGTCGCTAATCTTACTCACACAGCTACCTCATTGCGCCTCTTTTTTTCTTTGCGTCATGTGCTGTTTGGGGAGGGTTTTTTGGAAGGGACATCCTGCGTGACACTGCAGTGCCACTCCTAGATGGGCCCGGTGTTTGTGTCGGCCACTAGGGTCGCTAATCTTACTCACACAGCTACCTCATTGCGCCTCTTTTTTTCTTTGCGTCATGTGCTGTTTGGGGAGGGTTTTTTGGAAGGGACATCCTGCGTGACACTGCAGTGCCACTCCTAGATGGGCCCGGTGTTTGTGTCGGCCACTAGGGTCGCTAATCTTACTCACACAGCTACCTCATTGCGCCTCTTTTTTTCTTTGCGTCATGTGCTGTTTGGGGAGGGTTTTTTGGAAGGGCCATCCTGCGTGACACTGCAGTGCCACTCCTAGATGGGCCCGGTGTTTGTGTCGGCCACTAGGGTCGCTAATCTTACTCACACAGCTACCTCATTGCGCCTCTTTTTTTCTTTGCGTCATGTGCTGTTTGGGGAGGGTTTTTTGGAAGGGACATCCTGCGTGACACTGCAGTGCCACTCCTAGATGGGCCCGGTGTTTGTGTCGGCCACTAGGGTCGCTTATCTTACTCACACAGCGACCTCGGTGCAAATTTTAGGACTAAAAATAATATTGTGAGGTGTCAGGTATTCAGAATAGACTGAAAATGAGTGTAAATTATGGTTTTTGAGGTTAATAATACTTTGGGATCAAAATGACCCCCAAATTCTATGATTTAAGCTGTTTTTTAGTGTTTTTTGAAAAAAACACCCGAATCCAAAACACACCCGAATCCGACAAAAAAAATTCGGTGAGGTTTTGCCAAAACGCGTTCGAACCCAAAACACGGCCGCGGAACCGAACCCAAAACCAAAACACAAAACCCGAAAAATTTCAGGCGCTCATCTCTACTTACGACACCCATAAAGTGGGAATTGAACCTGTGGTGACTGCAGCAAGCCCACAAGGGGATTGTTGCACTCGTGACCCCCCCCCCCAATGGCATTCCGCCGCCGGGATGCCGGCATCAGTATGCTGTGTCCTGACCGCCGGTCACACAATACACACTCATACAAATAGCTCTCCTTCCTCACACAGATCCCCCATACATATAGCCCTCCCCTCCTCACACAGACCCTGCACAAACACGACTCTCCCCACTCATTTAGATCCCCATAATATAGCCACCCCCCCCTTACACTGCTCTTTCCCTAATATAGCTCTCCCCACTCACTCAGATCCTCCCTACGCACTCAGGGTAGGGTGGATGGGGGTCTGTGACTGATTGCAGAGCCGGATTGAGGTCCCATGGCAAGATATTATTTTGTGGCCCCTATAGACATATCTCTCTGTCTATGTGTATAATATATATCTTAGTAAATGATAGGTGCTCCGTCCTGGATTGTATTTAGAGGAAAAATGTCATATAACTCAAATAATTCCACAGCACTCAATTGCTGCAACACATCTTGAAAATAGGTCTGGCAATAATAGCAGGACACAAGTCTTCTCCCACTGCTGTAAAGTAATAAACATTACCTGCTTTGTAGGACTGCATAGCTGGCGATATTCATCCTCCCTACATCTGCAGGCGACTGGAGGGGGTGGGAATGGGATGGATTCATCATCTGCACTGTAGCAATGATATGGTGGAGATAACTTTGACCTGCACACCATAGAATGTTCTCCTCTGAGTCCTGTACTGCATGAGAGCACTGCAGTGCCCTAAGTGCGGCCGCAGCGCTGTCATTGACAGCGGCTGCTGATGGAGTCAGATCCAGAAGGAAGTGCTTGCAATGGTATCCTGGCGGTCCATCCGGCTCATTCGGGCCGCGGGTGACCAGCCAGAGAGAGACTGCATAGGCTGCTGCTGTACCAGCCACGGGAAGTGTGTAGTAGGAATGGGTGGCACAGCGGAGCGGGGACGACGCCTCCTCAGCCCGGCACCGTCCTGCAATGCTGGTCCTTCAGGTAATCCGGATTGGCGGCCGTGACAGTGGAGCAATGGAGGTGCCCCTTGAGGCTGGAGCCCGGTGGCAACCGTCTCAGAGACTTCCGCCACTGGGTCAGGCTCCCACCACCAGGAGTGCGGAGACAAGGGTAATGAGGAGAGGGAGGTGATTACTGATGCCGCTGGGTATGGGTGATTGGACCAGTGGATCCAGCACTGGTTCCGCTGTCCAATCACATCTGTCCCTGTCAACGAGGCACTTATATTAGTGCCGCTTTCTCCACTTTTTTCAATGGGCTTTTACAGCCCAGTGCTTGGCCACGCCCCCCGCATTATCCCCATTCCCGTTGTCAACGGGAGGCACTGTTACCAGTGCCTCCTAAACTAATTAAATGTAGTAAAATGATTAGAATAATATAACGAAGATACTTATGACACAGAATATGTGTAATAAGTATCTTCTTTGTATTATTTTAACCATTAATGACAGGGGAGGCACTGCCTCCCCTGACTGCACGTCCCTGGTTTAAACACGGACAAATTGGCAGATGAAGCACAACAGAACTTGGCGTGAGAAAAAGCGGCGTTATAGCACGTCATATACAGATGCAGCCTCATTCACACTAGAGATGAGCGGGTTCGGTTCCTTCAGGTTTTTTTACACGGGTCCGAGCAACTCGGATCTTCCCGCCTTGCTCGGTTAACCCGAGCGCGCCCGAACGTCATCATGACGCTGTCGGATTCTCGCGAGGCTCGGATTCTATCGCGAGACTCGGATTCTATATAAGGAGCCGCGCGTCGCCGCCATTTTTCACACGTGCATTGAGATTCATAGGGAGAGGACGTGGCTGGCGTCCTCTCCGTTTATAGAGATTCGAGAAGAGAGTGAGACAGAGAGAGACACAGTAGTAATTTGGGGAGCATTAGGAGGAGTACTACTACTACTTGCTGAAGTGATAGAGAGAGATAGTGTGACTGTATTATCTGACTTGTGGGGGAGACACTGACAGTGGGGAGCAGTTAGAGTCTGAGAGCAGGACTCAGGAGTACATATAACGTACAGTGCACACTTTTGCTGCCAGAGTGCCAGCCACACTGCCATTGTTTGTGACCACACTGACCACTAGTATAATATATATTGTGATTGTCTGCTTAGGACTCAGGAGTACTACTTGCAAGTTGCTGATAGTGTGACCAGTGACCTGACCACCAGTTTAATAATCACCACCAGTTTATGAGTTTAATATATATTATATATATATATATATATATAATTGTATATAATATATATATAATATTGTATACCACCTAGCACCTACCCGTGTTTTTTTTTTTTTTCTTTCTTCTTTATACATACTACTATAGTAGCTTACTGTAGCAGTCTGCGGTGCTGCTGAGCTGACAGTGTCCAGCAGGTCCGTCATCAGTCATTACATAATAAATATATAATATATATACCTGTCCGGCTGCAGTACTAGTGATATTATATATACATATATATTGATTTCATCTCATTATCATCCAGTCTATATTATCAGCAGACACAGTACGTTAGTCCACGGCTGTAGCTACCTCTGTGTCGGCACTCGGCAGTCCATCCATAATTGTATACCACCTACCCATGGTTGTTTTTTTTTTCTTTCTTCTTTATACATACTACTATAGTAGCTTACTGTAGCAGTCTGCGGTGCTGCTGAGCTGACAGTGTCCAGCAGGTCCGTCATCAGTCATTACATAATAAATATATATACCTGTCCGGCTGCAGTACTAGTGATATTATATATACATATATATTGATTTCATCTCATTATCATCCAGTCTATATTAGCAGCAGACACAGTATGGTAGTCCACGGCTGTAGCTACCTCTGTGTCGGCACTCGGCAGTCCATCCATAATTGTATACCACCTACCCGTGGTTGTTTTTTTTTTCTTTCTTCTTTATACATACTACTATAGTAGCTTACTGTAGCAGTCTGCGGTGCTGCTGAGCTGACAGTGTCCAGCAGGTCCGTCATCAGTCATTACATAATAAATATATAATATATACCTGTCCGGCTGCAGTACTAGTGATATTATATATACATATATATTGATTTCATCTCATTATCATCCAGTCTATATTAGCAGCAGACACAGTACGGTAGTCCACGGCTGTAGCTACCTCTGTGTCGGCACTCGGCAGTCCATCCATAAGTATACTAGTATCCATCCATCTCCATTGTTTACCTGAGGTGCCTTTTAGTTGTGCCTATTAAAATATGGAGAACAAAAATGTTGAGGTTCCAAAATTAGGGAAAGATCAAGATCCACTTCCACCTCGTGCTGAAGCTGCTGCCACTAGTCATGGCCGAGACGATGAAATGCCAGCAACGTCGTCTGCCAAGGCCGATGCCCAATGTCATAGTACAGAGCATGTCAAATCCAAAACACCAAATATCAGTAAAAAAAGGACTCCAAAACCTAAAATAAAATTGTCGGAGGAGAAGCGTAAACTTGCCAATATGCCATTTACCACACGGAGTGGCAAGGAACGGCTGAGGCCCTGGCCTATGTTCATGGCTAGTGGTTCAGCTTCACATGAGGATGGAAGCACTCAGCCTCTCGCTAGAAAACTGAAAAGACTCAAGCTGGCAAAAGCACCGCAAAGAACTGTGCGTTCTTCGAAATCCCAAATCCACAAGGAGAGTCCAATTGTGTCGGTTGCGATGCCTGACCTTCCCAACACTGGACGTGTAGAGCATGCGCCTTCCACCATTTGCACGCCCCCTGCAAGTGCTGGAAGGAGCACCCGCAGTCCAGTTCCTGATAGTCAGATTGAAGATGTCAGTGTTGAAGTACACCAGGATGAGGAGGATATGGGTGTTGCTGGCGCTGGGGAGGAAATTGACCAGGAGGATTCTGATGGTGAGGTGGTTTGTTTAAGACAGGCACCCGGGGAGACACCTGTTGTCCGTGGGAGGAATATGGCCATTGACATGCCTGGTGAAAATACCAAAAAAATCAGCTCTTCGGTGTGGAAGTATTTCAACAGAAATGCGGACAACAGGTGTCAAGCCGTGTGTTGCCTTTGTCAAGCTGTAATAAGTAGGGGTAAGGACGTTAACCACCTCGGAACATCCTCCCTTATACGTCACCTGCAGCGCATTCATAATAAGTCAGTGACAAGTTCAAAAACTTTGGGTGACAGCGGAAGCAGTCCACTGACCAGTAAATCCCTTCCTCTTGTAACCAAGCTCACGCAAACCACCCCACCAACTCCCTCAGTGTCAATTTCCTCCTTACCCAGGAATGCCAATAGTCCTGCAGGCCATGTCACTGGCAATTCTGACGAGTCCTCTCCTGCCTGGGATTCCTCCGATGCATCCTTGAGTGTAATGCCTACTGCTGCTGGCGCTGCTGTTGTTGCTGCTGGGAGTCGATCGTCATCCCAGAGGGGAAGTCGTAAGCCCACTTGTACTACTTCCAGTAAGCAATTGACTGTCCAACAGTCCTTTGCGAGGAAGATGAAATATCACAGCAGTCATCCTGCTGCAAAGCGGATAACTGAGGCCTTGACAACTATGTTGGTGTTAGACGTGCGTCCGGTATCCGCCGTTAGTTTACAGGGAACTAGACAATTTATTGAGGCAGTGTGCCCCCGTTACCAAATACCATCTAGGTTCCACTTCTCTAGGCAGGCGATACCGAGAATGTACACGGACGTCAGAAAAAGACTCACCAGTGTCCTAAAAAATGCAGTTGTACCCAATGTCCACTTAACCACGGACATGTGGACAAGTGGAGCAGGGCAGGGTCAGGACTATATGACTGTGACAGCCCACTGGGTAGATGTATGGACTCCCGCCGCAAGAACAGCAGCGGCGGCACCAGTAGCAGCATCTCGCAAACGCCAACTCTTTCCTAGGCAGGCTACGCTTTGTATCACCGCTTTCCAGAATACGCACACAGCTGAAAACCTCTTACGGCAACTGAGGAAGATCATCGCGGAATGGCTTACCCCAATTGGACTCTCCTGTGGATTTGTGGCATCGGACAACGCCAGCAATATTGTGTGTGCATTAAATATGGGCAAATTCCAGCACGTCCCATGTTTTGCACATACCTTGAATTTGGTGGTGCAGAATTTTTTTAAAAACGACAGGGGCGTGCAAGAGATGCTGTCGGTGGCCAGAAGAATTGCGGGACACTTTCGGCGTACAGGCACCACGTACAGAAGACTGGAGCACCACCAAAAACAACTGAACCTGCCCTGCCATCATCTGAAGCAAGAAGTGGTAACGAGGTGGAATTCAACCCTCTATATGCTTCAGAGGTTGGAGGAGCAGCAAAAGGCCATTCAAGCCTATACAATTCAGCACGATATAGGAGGTGGAATGCACCTGTCTCAAGCGCAGTGGAGAATGATTTCAACATTGTGCAAGGTTCTGATGCCCTTTGAACTTGCCACACGTGAAGTCAGTTCAGACACTGCCAGCCTGAGTCAGGTCATTCCCCTCATCAGGCTTTTGCAGAAGAAGCTGGAGACATTGAAGGAGGAGCTAACACAGAGCGATTCCGCTAGGCATGTGGGACTTGTGGATGGAGCCCTTAATTCGCTTAACAAGGATTCACGGGTGGTCAATCTGTTGAAATCAGAGCACTACATTTTGGCCACCATGCTCGATCCTAGATTTAAAGCCTACCTTGGATCTCTCTTTCCGGCAGACACAAGTCTGCTGGGGTTCAAAGACCTGCTGGTGAGAAAATTGTCAAGTCAAGCGGAACGCGACCTGTCAACATCTCCTCCTTCACATTCTCCCGCAACTGGGGGTGCGAGGAAAAGGCTCAGAATTCCGAGCCCACCCGCTGGCGGTGATGCAGGGCAGTCTGGAGCGACTGCTGATGCTGACATCTGGTCCGGACTGAAGGACCTGACAACGATTACGGACATGTCGTCTACTGTCACTGCATATGATTCTCTCACCATTGAAAGAATGGTGGAGGATTATATGAGTGACCGCATCCAAGTAGGCACGTCACACAGTCCGTACTTATACTGGCAGGAAAAAGAGGCAATTTGGAGGCCCTTGCACAAACTGGCTTTATTCTACCTAAGTTGCCCTCCCACAAGTGTGTACTCCGAAAGAGTGTTTAGTGCCGCCGCTCACCTTGTCAGCAATCGGCGTACGAGGTTACATCCAGAAAATGTGGAGAAGATGATGTTCATTAAAATTAATTATAATCAATTCCTCCGTGGAGACATTGACCAGCAGCAATTGCCTCCACAAAGTACACAGGGAGCTGAGATGGTGGATTCCAGTGGGGACGAATTGATAATCTGTGAGGAGGGGGATGTACACGGTGATATATCGGAGGATGATGATGAGGTGGACATCTTGCCTCTGTAGAGCCAGTTTGTGCAAGGAGAGATTAATTGCTTCTTTTTAGGTGGGGGTCCAAACCAACCCGTCATTTCAGTCACAGTCGTGTGGCAGACCCTGTCACTGAAATGATGGGTTGGTTAAAGTGTGCATGTCCTGTTTATACAACATAAGGGTGGGTGGGAGGGCCCAAGGACAATTCCATCTTGCACCTCTTTTTTCTTTCATTTTTATTTGCGTCATGTGCTGTTTGGGGAGTGTTTTTTGGAAGGGCCATCCTGCGTGACACTGCAGTGCCACTCCTAGATGGGCCCGGTGTTTGTGTCGGCCACTAGGGTCGCTTATCTTACTCACACAGCTACCTCATTGCGCCTCTTTTTTTCTTTGCGTCATGTGCTGTTTGGGGAGGGTTTTTTGGAAGGGCCATCCTGCGTGACACTGCAGTGCCACTCCTAGATGGGCCCGGTGTTTGTGTCGGCCACTAAGGTCGCTTATCTTACTCACACAGCTACCTCATTGCGCCTCTTTTTTTCTTTGCGTCATGTGCTGTTTGGGGAGGGTTTTTCGGAAGGGACATCCTGCGTGACACTGCAGTGCCACTCCTAGATGGGCCCGGTGTTTGTGTCGGCCACTAGGGTCGCTTATCTTACTCACACAGCTACCTCATTGCGCCTCTTTTTTTCTTTGCGTCATGTGCTGTTTGGGGAGGGTTTTTTGGAAGGGACATCCTGCGTGACACTGCAGTGCCACTCCTAGATGGGCCAGGTGTTTGTGTCGGCCACTAGGGTCGCTTATCTTACTCACACAGCTACCTCATTGCGCCTCTTTTTTTCTTTGCGTCATGTGCTGTTTGGGGAGGGTTTTTTGGAAGGGCCATCCTGCGTGACACTGCTTAGTCATCCAGCGACCTCGGTGCAAATTTTAGGACTAAAAATAATATTGTGAGGTGTGAGGTATTCAGAATAGACTGAAAATGAGTGGAAATTATGGTTTTTGAGGTTAATAATACTTTGGGATCAAAATGACCCCCAAATTCTATGATTTAAGCTGTTTTTTAGTGTTTTTTGAAAAAAACACCCGAATCCAAAACACACCCGAATCCGACAAAAAAAATTCGGTGAGGTTTTGCCAAAACGCGGTCGAACCCAAAACACGGCCGCGGAACCGAACCCAAAACCAAAACACAAAACCCGAAAAATTTCAAGTGCACATCTCTAATTCACACACAAATACACAAATGTTGCAAACTGAGCAGAGTAATCTAGTAAAGTAATTTTGTCACTTCTGGCTGTTTTATATTTGTGAATAAGAGGCACATTTTGAGCGAGGAGGTGGCTGAGTCATCCAGGACTTGGCGCCCTAAGAGTGGCTGTTTGGCACAACTGGGGGCACATTTGTGGTTTGTGGACTATGCTAGGGTATACAGTAATTCATACATACTGTATTTGAGTGAATATAGGTCCCATTTGGCCAGGGGCAGATTGGGATGCTGGGAAACCAGCATAGCCCCTGCTCGGCCGGGCCGGGCGAACTGATTCACTTCTGTTGCGATTGGAGCATAGTCCGATCAAGCAGCCTTCAGAGCTTCTGCAATGAAGCATATGCCCCGGCTTCACAGTGCAGACACTGTGGTCGGCTGCTCCCAGCTGGCTCAGAGTCGGCCGCATGTATCAGCCCAGCCCTAACTTCCTGCTCCTGGTCTGACTCACTGCATGGGTCTGCCCTGTGCTGCCTCCCATCCATGGCTGATTCTAGCCAATTTGGCTCCCAGTGCGAGATTTAAAAATGCGCAAATTGACATTAAAAAATCCCCCCCCCCCTCCCATATAGATGTAAAAAGCAAAAGTATGCGCGGGCGCTCCCGGCTAAGGGGCGTGACCTCATTCAAATGGGCGTGGTCTTGTTAAAATGGGCGTGGCCTCATCTGAAAAAAAGACTACCTTACACCCCAGTTTTTGACCTTGCACCAACAGATCACGGCCACCATAGGAAAAAAAGATAAAAAATGATATTATGCCATACACCGCAATGCCCTTGATACATTAAATCCCCATTTTACACATTATGGCAGGCAAGAGTCCCCATTTTACACATTAGGCAGGCAAGTGTCCCCATGTTACACATTACTCAGGCAAGTGTCCCCATCTTACACATTACGGCAGGTGGCAGAGGAGGGGGGGGAGAGAAAGAGAGAGAGAGAGAAACTTACGTTTGAAGATGTTCTTCCCGCTCTTCGGCCCGCCTCTCCCTCGTTACACCGGCCGCCTGGCCCTTCCTGTAGCTGGCCTCCCCCTCCTCTTGTCAGCAGTACTCTGCTCGGGGGCGGAGTTTCACAGAATGACGCAATTTCGTTGTGACCACACGATGCAACTGCGTCATTCCGCGAAACTCCACCTCCCGAGCTGGGTACTCTGCAAGAGGGAGGAGGGGGAAGCAAACAGCAGCAGAAGTGGCGCGGCGGGCACCCGTGCAGTTGTACGGCTCGCCCGCCCCGGGTCGACTTCCTGCTCTTCACAGGAAGGAAGAAGAAAGTCAGGTAGGGGCTGAACTTACTGAGACACAATTTCTTACTTAAGATAAATAAAATGTACATCAGAAAAAGTAAAAACTGGATTATCTGGGGCAGGCAGGCTGACTGGTAGAAAGTGCTGTGGCTCCATTTTCAAACCAGGAACCAACTTCTGATAACAGGCTTGTTTGCCCTGTTTGCTGCGACTGCCTCCAACTCAAAATCAGGACTTATGAGGAATAAGTATCCCGCCCCCTCAACTGGCTCCATCCCCTCAACAGACCCTGCCCCTATTAAGACTTTTTCCAGAAATTTCCCAGGCTGGTTTTCCATCCCAATCTGCTCTTGCATTTGAATATAACTTCCTAGTTGATATCCTCCTGTGACTACTAGCATGCTGAACACATTAGTCAAACATATAAAACTATTATGTGCATGATTTATTATATTAACAGTGGTCAATCCTATTTCCCGCTAAGGGTGCGAGATGCCGTTGCCGCAAACATCAACAACCGCATCCGAACTCGCCCCCCCTCGCAGACCCTTTTAATGCCCAACTTGCAGATATTTACGGTACCACACTACATGGTACCATAAGTGTGGAATAGCGCCGCCCTTATGTGAAGGGGATTACCACTTTCCCCTCCACGGAGCGACGGGCGGCAGAGCGGCGGGCGGCGGAGCGGCGGGCGGTTTCCAGTCTGGAGGGGCTTGCATCCGAAAGGATTCAAGCCCCTCCAATCCCAGCGGCGCATTTCAAACGGCGCGCCAAGCGCGAGCCAATCAGGGCTCGCGCCTTGGCCGCCAATCAGAGCTCGCCGCGGCGAGCCAATCGGGGCTCGCCACGTCATAGCTCCGCCCGCTCCCGGCGCCATATAAGAGGCGCTGCGGAGCGGGACCAGTCAGTCGGACGGCGGACGGGAACAGAAGAGGAAGAAGAGCTCCTGCGGAAGAAGACGTCGGCGGAGAAGAAGACATCGGCGGTGCGGAAGAAGACGTCGGCGGTGCGGAAGAAGACGTCGGCGGAGGCACCCAGGAAGACGGAAGACGGCGACCAGCGGCGGATGTCCGGCGGAGAGTGCTGCAGCGTGTGGAGAGCAAAAGAGCTAACGAAGCTCCCCGCTGCAGCCTCTCCCTCCGCGACAGGTAGGCGGCCCTGGGCCACCTCTACCTATATATAATCCTCCCTAGAGCACCAGGGACAGGCACTAGGCCTGCGGGCAGAGTCAGGCCCTGTCGGCCTGTGTGCACGTTAGGCAGGCCTCCGGCCTGTGCCCACTCCAGGCCCCAGGCCTGTGCCCTCTCTCCAGGCCCCAGGCCTGTGCCCTCTCTCCAGGCCCCAGGCCTGTGCCCTCTCTCCAGGCCCCAGGCCTGTGCCCTCTCTCCAGGCCCCAGGCCTGTGCCCTCTCTCCAGGCCCCAGGCCTGTGCCCTCACTCCAGGCCCCAGGCCTGTGCCCTCACTCCAGGCCCCAGGCCCGTGCCCTCACTCCAGGTCCCAGGCCCGTGCCCTCTCTCCAGGCCACCGGCCTGTGCCCTCACTCCAGGCCACCGGCCTGTGCCCTCACTCCAGGCCCCAGGCCTGTGCCCTCACTCCAGGCCACCGGCCTGTGCCCCTCCTTCAGGCTCCTGCCTGCGCCCCTCCGGCTGGAAGTGGGCTGTGCAGCAGCTCTTGAGGGGTCAGTGGTTGTTGTTTGAAGCCGACCGGCCCCACGCGGTGTATGACCCAGGGGATTGGAAGTGTGGAGTAACGTTCCCGTCCCACACGTCGCCATCCCCCGGTCATCGGAAGTGGGCCAGTCTGTTCCAGACCCCCGCCCTCCCTTGTGAGCCAAAGGCACCGGCTGGTGTCCAACATCCGGAAGGTAGGACTAGTAGATCGGGGTATACTGTTAGGCCGGGGAAGTGTTCCACTGACTTGCCGGGTAGTGCACGTGTTAATTAGTACAGTCTCTGTTTGATTGGGGCAGAACCAGTAGCCTCCAGTTGTTTGAGTTAGTTTGTTAGGCAGGCGTAGTTGGCTGTATCGTTGTTAGCCGTAGAGTAGCCTGCAGGTAGGGAGGTTGTTCTTCTTGTCCCAACAGGAGTGGAGAGGTGCGACAATCAAGGTGACCCGCAAGTTGGAAGTGAGTATCACCCTGTGTCTGTCTGTCGGTCATTCCCCCTGTATACCGGTCCGGAGGGTTTGCTCGCGGACGCGAGGACCCCCCGCTCACCACGCAACGTGCGAGAGTGCGAGTGTGTGAGAATTGGGTAGCTGAGGCCTATTGGCCAGTGATGACCTTCCGCCCAGCCGGTTAAGGTCGCGGCTACCCCTGACGTGTCCCGTGCTCTAGGCGGAGGTCGGGCGTACGTCTCAACCGACATATTCCTCTCTTTCCAGACCCCCGTCGTCCGCGGTGAGGTGGTGTCCGCCCTGAGGAGTGGTCTCGAGAGTGAAGTCTCTGGCGTGCCTGGAAATCGTCTGCGGCGGCGTTGTACAGGTGGGTGGAGTGACGACACCTGCACAGCAGCAGGCGGTACATCCTTGTTAGCCGCTCACATTTGGCGTAGTCGGCAGGATGGACGAAGATCGGTCACTACCCACGGCCGAGAAGCCGTGGACAGATGCGCCGAAACCACCCACTCGGAGAGGCTCGACTGCCAGCTCCACTGATGTGGTACCGAGGGGAACGGACGACGAGCGACGAAGGTCATCGCGTCGACTCAACGTCGGACCAGCCCTCGCCCACCTACCCCGTTACGACGGTCGCAATATGACCTTAGAGGACTGGAAGGCCCGACTAGAGGCGACATTCCTCATCTATCGGGTGCCCGACGACCTGCAGGTGCCCCTCGCCCTGAATTCTCTGGAAGGCGAGGCTCGTCGGACGATTCTCTTGCGGCCCGACGAGGAACGCGAGGAGCTGGAAGAGATCTATAATATCCTGGGGGATATTTATGGCGACACCTCCTCGGCGGGGACCCTCCGGCAGCGTCTGTTTGGCCGGTTCCAGAGGGAGGATGAGTCCATCCCCCAGTATGCAAACGCGCTCCAGGAGATGATGGGAGAAGTGCGTCGGAAAGACCCCGATGGGTTTGGGGCGCTCACCAACACCAGCCAGATATTGCGGGATCAGTTCGCCATGGGACTCCGGAACGTGCCCCTGAGGCAGGTGATGCTGGATAAGATATCCCAGGATGACACCCTGACCTTCCATCAGGTGGAGATCGACGCCGTAGCCAGGGACCGCAATGCCAATTACGGGCCACACGCCGTTTTTTCCCAGTGGGTGCAGCCGATCTCCGCGCCCGTGGCTAGCCGGGAGACCAATCCCTTAGAGACCTGCGTGCAAGACCTGAAAGAGGCCTTCCTTCGGGTGACCAAAGAAATGAGGGAAGAGGTCTCCCAGCTGAGGGAGGAGGTGTACCGGCGTGACCAGCGGGGCACGGAGTCCCGTGAGCGGGACACCAGGCGGCCCCGTGGACGAGGCGCGGAACCGGACGGCCGTCCGGGAGAGGGCCGGGGCCCTCGTTGTTACCGATGCCATCGGTATGGGCATATTGCGCGGACCTGTACCGAAGCAATCCCGGAGGCGCAGTTAAACTGACCTCCCTCGCGGTAACGGGACCACCCGTGGGGGGGAGCGGTGAGGAGGGATCAGCCATTAACGAACAGGCTGAATTGGTAGGAGAGTGTCCCGTGGTAGTCAGCCGCCTCGGCGGGAAAGATCAGTCCTGCTTGTTGGATACCGGCTCTCAAGTATCCACCATTTCCGAGGCCTGTTTTCTTGAACATTACGCCCATCTTAAAAGTGAGGTGTCCGAGAGCTTCATTACCCTCACGGCGGCTAATAACCTACCCATTCCCGTGGTGGGGGTGGTGTGGATGGAGATGGCAGTTTGTGGCCGAGAGCTGGGTAGGAAGGGGCTGCTGGTAGTCAGCAGCCCGGGACTGAGCCATGGCCCAGTGATCCTCGGGATGAATGTACTCCGACATCTCGACCAGCTATTGTTCCAGGAAAATGGGCCACAATATTGGAGGAACCTGGGAGTCCGGCGCCCCGTCCAGCAGGCACTCCAACAAGTGGGACGACGGGGAACCAGGGCCCTAGGGGCAATCGAAGAGCACCTGGGCCTTTTGAAGGTCGGTCACCACCAGCGCCTGGAGTTGCCACCTCGCCAGGAAGTCCTGATCCCTCTGGAAGTGCGGACCCATCAGAGCCTAAATGGCATGGAGGTGATGGTCGAGCCCACTGATGTGCTGAGGGTAGGGTCTGGAGTGATGGTGGCACGGACCGTGTCGGTGGTGACCGGTGGAAAGGTCTCCGTCCGCTTTTGCAATCTTACCGACCAGCTTTGCCGAGTCCCGGCTGGGACAGTTATCGCTCAGGTGGTGGCGATTCACGAGGATAGCGTTCAGGGTATGCGTAAACTTTCCCTACGGCCAGAGGCTTCCGAGGCATGGGCATTATCCGTTCAAGTGGAGGAGCAGGAGGGGCCCTGCCCCGAGTGGAACGGCACCATGATCCGTACACAGATGGACGTGTCGCTGGAAGAGTGCGCGGCCGGGGACGTAGCCAAGCTGGACCAGATGCTCTGGAACCGTCAGAAGGTGTTCTCCCGGCATGAGGAAGATTTTGGGTATACGGAGGACCTGCAGCATGAGATCCGCACCGGAGACGCCCCCCCGGTTCGGGAGCGGTATCGGCCGATACCGCCCCGGTTGTACCAGGAAGTAAAGAGCATGTTGCGTCAGATGCTGGACAACCACGTGATCCAGGAGAGCAAAAGTCCCTGGGCTGCACCCATTGTCTTAGTCCGGAAGAAGGACGGGACTATCCGGTTCTGTGTGGATTACCGGAAGCTGAACAGTTGCACCGTCCGGGACGCTTACCCTCTCCCTAGGATCGAGGAGTCCCTAGCTGCACTGGGCAATGCGAAGTTTTTTTCGACCCTGGACCTGGCCAGTGGATACTGGCAAGTGCCGGTGGCCCCCCAGGATAGGGAGAAGACCGCATTCGTCACTCCCATGGGGTTGTTCGAATTTTGCCGCATGCCGTTTGGGTTAAACAATGCGCCCGCCACATTCCAGCGGATGATGGAACGGTGCTTGGGAGACTTGAACTTTGAAGCTTTGCTGATTTACTTGGACGACATCATTGTGTTCGCCCCGACCTTGGAGGAACACTTTGCTCGACTCGACCTGGTTCTTCAGCGGTTGGAAGCATACGGCCTGAAGCTCAAGCCCCGGAAGTGCCACCTGTTGAAATCCAGCTTGGAGTACCTCGGGCATGTAGTGTCACGTGATGGGGTGTACCCAACCCCCAGCAAAGTGGCGGCCGTCCAGGAATGGAAGGTGCCCACCACCGTCACGGAATTGCGGGCATTTCTGGGTTTGGTGGGGTACTACCGGCGCTTCATCAAGGATTTCGCCCGGATCGCGGAACCCCTACATGCCTTGCTTCGGGGGATTGCGACCACTAAAAAAGCTGCCCTGGAGACTTGGGGAGAAGCGCAGAACCTGGCCTTTGACCAACTGAAAGGAAGTCTCACGGAAGCTCCGGTGTTGGGGTACGCAGACTTTGAGAAGCCCTTCGTCCTATACACGGATGGGAGTCTACAGGGGTTGGGCGCGGTCTTGGCTCAGGTCCAGGATGGGCAGGAGCGGGTGATTGCTTACGGCAGTCGTAGCCTGCGAGAGACCGAAAGGAACCCAGACAACTACAGTTCCTTCAAGTTGGAGCTACTGGCAGTGGTGTGGGCCGTGACCGAGAAGTTTGCGGAGTACTTGACCGCCACTCACGTGGATATTTTCACGGATAACAACCCCTTGGCGTACCTGGAGACCGCCAAGTTGGGTGCCTTGGAGCAACGATGGGTGGCCAGGTTGGCCAAGTTCTCCTACAAAATCCGCTATCGACCGGGAAAGAGTAATGCCAACGCAGATGCCCTGTCTCGTTTTCCGGTGGAAACCCCCGAACCTGGTGGGGAAGAAGAGGACTGCGGCGAAGAAATGCCGGATCTCACTCGTGTGCGGCAGGCCACGGCCGGAGAGTTGTACCGACAAAACGCCCAGACTGCCTTGCTTAGGTACACGGAGATGGACTGGGCACAGGAACAGCAGGCTGATGAGGATTTGGACCTCGTTCGACAGTGGGTACAGAGGGGTCATGTGCCATCCCGCCAAGAGCAGGATGGACTGACCGGGTTCTGTAGGAAGGTGGTACGTCGTTGGGACCAATTGCGGGTCTGCACTGGTACCCTGCGGAGACGCTGCTACTTGGAACAGGAAATGCGTACTGTGGAGCAGGTGGTCGTGCCAGAAACCCGGGTGCGGTCGCTGGTGGAAGAGGCGCACGAGCAAGGGGCCCATTTGGGACCCTATAAAACATACCATTGGTTGAGACGCCAATATTTCGCCCCCCGGCTGCAAGCAGTCGTGGACCAGGTGTGTCGTGAGTGCAGGCGGTGTGCGGTAGTTAAACCACCGGAACAGCACGTGCCCATCCAGACGATCCGGACCAGTCGGCCACTGGAGATGCTGATGATCGACTACGTGTTGATCGGGGAATCTGTAAGTGGGCACCAGTATGCCTTGGTAATGACTGACCACTTCACTAAATTCACGGTAGTGGTTCCCACCCGAAACCAGACCGCGGAGTCAGCAACACGAGCGATCGTCGAACATTTCATTCGGCGGTACGGTTGTCCTGAGCGGATCCATTCGGATCAGGGTGCCTGTTTCCAGGGGCAGCTGATGGAGCGCCTCTGCCAGCTTTATGGCGTTCAAAAGTCCCGCACGACACCTTACCATCCGCAGGGGAATGGCGCCTGCGAGAGATTCAACCGGACTCTGCTGCAGATGCTCCGCGTGTTGGAGCGTGCCGAGAAGCAACGATGGCCCGAACGTGTTCAGGAGCTGGTCTGGACTTACAACAACAGAGTTCACCACACCACGGGATTTTCCCCTTTTTTCTTGTTGTTCGGCCGACCCGGACGGGAGGCACACGACTTACAACTGTCCGGGACTGAGGAGGTAACGCCCCTCGCCCCTGCCGAATGGGTCGAGGACCATCGCCTACGTCTGAAGGCGGCGCACGAGTTGGCTGGGAGGCTGATCGCCGACCACCAGCATCCACCTGTGAGGTCCCACGAGCCTGGATCGTTGGCCGTGGGCCAGCGAGTGTTGGTGCGAGAGGTTCGCCCAGGGGGGAAATTGTCTGAACGGTGGGAAGTAACCCCATACCTTGTTCGCCGTCGCTTGGACCCGGGTGGACCAGTGTATCAAGTGGAGTCTACCGATGGGACGAGACGCCTGCGCACGTTACATCGTAGTAAACTGCGACCTTGTCCGTTCCCGGATCCGGCGAGCGGGGCTGAGTCCCCGGCAGCGGAGGACGGGTTAGGGGCCCCTATCGGGGACGCTCTGACCCCTCTGTCAGACGAGGAATGGTGGTTGCCGGTGGAGGAGAATCATCCGGAGGAGGCATCGGAACCTCAACCCCCAGCCGAAGTAGTGGCCTCTCCCCTGCCAAGACGCTCTCTGCGCTCAAATAGGGGCGTCCCGGGCCCTCGCTACGCGGATCCGAACTTTGTATGGTCGGATTCTTGCTTTGTGGAGACCACAAAGGACAAAGGGGGGGGAAGTGTGAAGGGGATTACCACTTTCCCCTCCACGGAGCGACGGGCGGCAGAGCGGCGGGCGGCGGAGCGGCGGGCGGTTTCCAGTCTGGAGGGGCTTGCATCCGAAAGGATTCAAGCCCCTCCAATCCCAGCGGCGCATTTCAAACGGCGCGCCAAGCGCGAGCCAATCAGGGCTCGCGCCTTGGCCGCCAATCAGAGCTCGCCGCGGCGAGCCAATCGGGGCTCGCCGCGTCATAGCTCCGCCCGCTCCCGGCGCCATATAAGAGGCGCTGCGGAGCGGGACCAGTCAGTCGGACGGCGGACGGGAACAGAAGAGGAAGAAGAGCTCCTGCGGAAGAAGACGTCGGCGGAGAAGAAGACATCGGCGGTGCGGAAGAAGACGTCGGCGGTGCGGAAGAAGACGTCGGCGGAGGCACCCAGGAAGACGGAAGACGGCGACCAGCGGCGGATGTCCGGCGGAGAGTGCTGCAGCGTGTGGAGAGCAAAAGAGCTAACGAAGCTCCCCGCTGCAGCCTCTCCCTCCGCGACAGGTAGGCGGCCCTGGGCCACCTCTACCTATATATAATCCTCCCTAGAGCACCAGGGACAGGCACTAGGCCTGCGGGCAGAGTCAGGCCCTGTCGGCCTGTGTGCACGTTAGGCAGGCCTCCGGCCTGTGCCCACTCCAGGCCCCAGGCCTGTGCCCTCTCTCCAGGCCCCAGGCCTGTGCCCTCTCTCCAGGCCCCAGGCCTGTGCCCTCTCTCCAGGCCCCAGGCCTGTGCCCTCTCTCCAGGCCCCAGGCCTGTGCCCTCACTCCAGGCCCCAGGCCTGTGCCCTCACTCCAGGCCCCAGGCCCGTGCCCTCACTCCAGGTCCCAGGCCCGTGCCCTCTCTCCAGGCCACCGGCCTGTGCCCTCACTCCAGGCCACCGGCCTGTGCCCTCACTCCAGGCCCCAGGCCTGTGCCCTCACTCCAGGCCACCGGCCTGTGCCCCTCCTTCAGGCTCCTGCCTGCGCCCCTCCGGCTGGAAGTGGGCTGTGCAGCAGCTCTTGAGGGGTCAGTGGTTGTTGTTTGAAGCCGACCGGCCCCACGCGGTGTATGACCCAGGGGATTGGAAGTGTGGAGTAACGTTCCCGTCCCACACGTCGCCATCCCCCGGTCATCGGAAGTGGGCCAGTCTGTTCCAGACCCCCGCCCTCCCTTGTGAGCCAAAGGCACCGGCTGGTGTCCAACATCCGGAAGGTAGGACTAGTAGATCGGGGTATACTGTTAGGCCGGGGAAGTGTTCCACTGACTTGCCGGGTAGTGCACGTGTTAATTAGTACAGTCTCCGTTTGATTGGGGCAGAACCAGTAGCCTCCAGTTGTTTGAGTTAGTTTGTTAGGCAGGCGTAGTTGGCTGTATCGTTGTTAGCCGTAGAGTAGCCTGCAGGTAGGGAGGTTGTTCTTCTTGTCCCAACAGGAGTGGAGAGGTGCGACAATCAAGGTGACCCGCAAGTTGGAAGTGAGTATCACCCTGTGTCTGTCTGTCGGTCATTCCCCCTGTATACCGGTCCGGAGGGTTTGCTCGCGGACGCGAGGACCCCCCGCTCACCACGCAACGTGCGAGAGTGCGAGTGTGTGAGAATTGGGTAGCTGAGGCCTATTGGCCAGTGATGACCTTCCGCCCAGCCGGTTAAGGTCGCGGCTACCCCTGACGTGTCCCGTGCTCTAGGCGGAGGTCGGGCGTACGTCTCAACCGACATATTCCTCTCTTTCCAGACCCCCGTCGTCCGCGGTGAGGTGGTGTCCGCCCTGAGGAGTGGTCTCGAGAGTGAAGTCTCTGGCGTGCCTGGAAATCGTCTGCGGCGGCGTTGTACAGGTGGGTGGAGTGACGACACCTGCACAGCAGCAGGCGGTACATCCTTGTTAGCCGCTCACACTTACATGCACACGTGAAAAGAGGATTGATCCATATAAGGAAATTCATATGGAGAAAACAATATGACACAATAAATGTTCATGTTTAATCTCAAAACTCGAAAGGAGTTTTCCTCTATAGGATGCGCAAACCAAAGAGTCTACTTCTGAAAATACATTTGCGGCATATCCCCTGACCACACCGGTTTTTGAGAGCTATACACAAACTTCCGCTATCCCTTGAATGTATCTAGAGGATGGCCACAACGGATATTGGATATACCCCATTTTCAACTGCACAAGCAGCCCCCCATAAGCAGAGCCAGCCCTAACCAATATGATGCCCTAGGCAAGATTTTGGCTGGTGCCCCCTAGCACCACCGCTGGTTCTGCCTCTGACCTTGCACCTCTTTCCCAGCACCATCACCCCTCACCCATAGCAGTCCTTATACCCCCTATATTTAAATAGGAACAGTTCGCACATTTGACGCACAGCCCAAAATGGGGCATCTTCTTGCTGGGAAGGGGCATGGCCACACAATAGTAATCCCAATTCCAATTACGCCACACAGCACTGCAACTTTATTCACATTTTATCTTGCGATAGTGTCCATAATTCATATTACATCCCACAGTAGTATCACTTTACCTTATAAACGTTACTCCTCACAGTAGAGCCCCTTATTCACATTACATCACACTGAATTGCTCCTTATTAACATTACACCACACCTTATTGCTCTTTATTCACATTAGACGACACAGTAATGCCCTTTCTATATGCAACACCACATAGTAGAGCACCTTATACACATAATTCCTCACATTAGTAATGCATTTATACATAATTCCACACAGTAATGCCCCTTACACATATGAGACACATTAATGTCCTTATAAACATAATGCACCTTACACATTATGACAACCTTTATTAATGCCCTTTTACACATAATGTACCTTACACATATGGCGCACATTATTAATGCCCTTATACACATAATGACACACATAGTGCCCCCTCACATTTGCTGCACATTATTAGTGCCCCTATACACATCATGACACACATACAGTAGTACCCTGTTACACATATGCCGCACATTATTGATGCTCTTATACACATAATGACACACATAGTGCCCCCTACACATATGTTGCACATTATTAATGCATTTTTACATGACACACATAATGCTCCTTACACATATTCTGAACACTACTGCACAACCAACCCACTCACATGCACACAGCACTCACACTGCCACTTACACTGTGACCTCTGCCTCTGCTTGGATACAGATGTGTCCTCACAAATCTTGCATCAATGCTAACGTCGGGCACCTTTTCTTAATGAAAATGCATCTTATTTACATTGCTGTTGGCTAGGATGCACAAGCAGCTTCTGCTGATTAAACTGATATGCAGCATGCCTATATACTGTGTGAGACTGTGGCTGTATCTGCATATGAAATGCTACATACAGAATATAGGCATGCCGCATATCACTTTAATCAGCAGAAGTTGCTGATGCCCCTAGGCATATCAAATGCCCTAGGCAATTGCCTAGTTTGCCTATGCCTATGGCCGGCTCTGCCCATAAGTTTCCATTTCCGGTAATTCGCAGTGAGGAGGGATCCATAGAATGAAGGAGTGAGGAATTATGTCATATTGGGAGGGACCACACATCACATTTTGAATGCGAAACATCACATGCATTGCTGCATATAGTAACGCTCTGTACAATTCTAGTTAAAATCACAAAGGACAGCCCTTTGCAATATGAGGACTTCTGCGTTTATGACCCAGGAGTGTCCCCATACAGTGTCCCTCACATGAGAGAGCAGCGGGGAACACTTGATGGGACCCTATTGGAGTCCTCTCTTGGTATTTTGCAGCGACAAGCCCATAGGCTTCTAGCCAATGCCAAGTTCATACATCCACCTCCTTTCCGAAGGCACCCAACGTGATATGCAGGAATTATGGTGACGAACTCTTACATGTACGCTTACTTCTGTAAGACGTGTTGAAAACTCATAAAGGTTTCTTTTACGATCCTTAAACTCTCCTCACATAAGCGGGTGAACCCCAATGGCCCTCGTAACAAATCAGAGCCAGAGATACAATCCAATTAGGACAAGGACACTCTTTTTTATTTTCAGAGTCAAATAAAAGGTAAACAAAAAAGCCATACCATATGGGGAAAGGCAAAAGATGGTGTTTGAGCTGATAGCAATGGACCCGGATACCAATTGCTATTAATTCCCCACTATGGATAGGCTGATCTGTAACCCACCAAAAACACTGTGTCGACGCGTTTCGACGCTGTGCAGCATCTTTTTCAAGATTCACAGTGTATAATCACCCTGGAATACAGCGTGTTTTGCCTGGTCAGATAGAAAAGTCTATTTGGGACTATACCAACACTTCCATTCTCCGTATTACACAGCGGTGAAAGACTCATCTTCAATGCAGTATTACACTATGTTGTGTTTTTTATTTTTATTTTCATATTGATTGGACCACACCTGTCCATTGGGACAAAGCCGGATTTCTGGGACATTGAGCGCAAAGTGAGATCGTACCTTTTCTTTTTTCTAGCCAATGCCATCTACACGGCTGTGTACATATGTGGAATTCGGTAAACCAAAACCGCATGTTCAGAGTTTTGACCACATTTTGCTCTTAGTGTATCCCACCCATTTAAACTAAAATTGTAGGGTAGTAACAGAATGGAAATACTACTAAGAAGGGATGTGTCAGGGACCAAAGAAAGGTTATACAGGTTCAGACTCCCATATCCAAAATTCCAAAATATGGAATATTACAAGATCCATAAAATTTTCAGTATGACCGAGATAGTGACACATTTGCTTTCTGATGGTTCAATGTCATCCTAACCCTCTATTCCATGCTTACTTCTGCCTCATCTGTGTCACCCTGTCTGTCTGCCCCTCCCCTTTAGAATGTAAGCTCTCACGAGCAGGGCCCTCTACCCTCATGTGCTTTTCCTTCTCTTACTTAGACTGATTTCTATTCTATACTCCCTACAACGGCTCCTGATTCTCAGTTTCTGCCTCCTTGATGCTTATTTCATTGTTATAACCACTGATGCAGCCCATTTGTTTATGAACTTTGTTAGGCGCTGCAGAACCCTTGTGGCGCCATATAATTAAAGGATAATACAAACACTAATAATAATACACAAACTTCGTTTCATGCACAAAAAGATTTAAAAAAATTCTATAAAATGACCTTCAGGCTGTGAATATAAATAGTATCTGAAACATAAATGATTTCTGTGTTTAGAATTTTCTCCAAGATATCTCATTATGGTATGCAAAAAATAAAAAATACGGGAAAATAGGATATCCAAAATACATCTGGTCCGGAGCATTTTGGATACGAGAGAGATTCCACCTGCAAGACCATGCGGGGTGACAGTACGTGACCTTTCGCCAAGTCAGCGCAATCGGCTGTATAACAAAACCTCAGCATTCCTCATTCCTCTGAAAGTTCAATTTCAATTATCCATTTATCATTCCATTCTCATGTGAGAAACAATTATTAATACTTCAGTTATTTGCTGTTCATCATTAACACTGTCACACTCCCAGGGAACGACAAGATCTGAGAGGATATAAATTATTCACGTGAATGTTTCACACACCACCCCTGGGATACGCACCTTGTTAACACGGAAACTGCCGTGTGTGACATAGCTAATGGAAAGTGAGGATTAACATGTGAAAAAAAACAATAGTCGTTTGCTCTATTGTCTAAATTAATAATTTAACAGGGTGGAAAAAAAGTCTCGGTGTGATATTCATAATGGCTTCAAACGTGTGAATCTGAGAACACAGGGAAAAGATGAAGAAAGTTTGAGTTGAGCTGATGGTGCAAAGTTACTAGGTTCGTCGCACCGGAGTTGTAGAGGCCACTAGTCATCTACTCATTAGCTAAGCCACTGGCTTATCAGAGTGGGGAAGTATACACAGAAGTTGCACCGGCTTCGATGACTGGTTGAGTTTACACATGGATGGAATCTCCACTGAGTGAAAGAATTAGTTGGGAAGCTAGTGGTCTACCAATACGTGAGGATGACAATGGGTAAGGGCCTAATTCAGACCTGATTGCAGCAGCACATTTGTTAACTAATGGGCAAAATCATGTTGCACTGCAGGTGGGGCAGATATATCATTTGGAGAGAGAGTTAGATTTGGGTGGGTTATATATTGTTTCTGTGCAGGGTAAATACTGGCTGCTTTATTTTTACACTGTAATTTAGATTTCAGTTTGAACACACCACACCCAAATCTAACTCTCTCTGCACATGTTACATCTGCCCCCCCCCCCCTCCCCTGCAGTGCACATGGTTTTGCCCATTAGCTAACAAATTTGCTGCTGCGATCAGGTCTGAATTAGGCCCTATGTGTGCTGCAGGTGGTACCAACCATTGCTGCAGATCTGTGAGAGGCAGCAAAGTTGAGATGTTACAGGAAGGGGGCAGTATTTACTCCCACTGCAGTGCCCATACTCTTGCTGACAGTCATTGTGCCGCTAATAAGATGATTGCAAGTGATTGGTGTTGCACTGTACTTTCTCCTGTCATTGGATTTGATGCAGGGAAGGATGGGAAAAATATTCTGGAGGGTTTTTTTTTCTTTCTTTTTTTCCCCTCCTAAATTTTAGAGATGTGCGCTGCCCCCTGTGTTTTGGTTTAGGATCTTGATTCATCCTCATGTTCTGGTTTTGAAAAACCACTCTGGATCTGGAGTTATTTAATTTTTTTTAATGATAAAAATAGCTAAAATCATGTAAATTTGTGCAATCCAAGACCCAAAATTTGGATTTAAAATCTGAATTCCGAAACATGGGAAGATCCGAACCGTTTATTTCGGATCTCCTCCAGTGATCAGGACTGGATTTTGGTTCAGAACTAAAACATTTGAGTGGGTTCTGATTTCTGGAGAACCGAAACACATTTCTTAAATATTGCTTCTTTGACCCTGAATAAATTTTTAAATATCTAATGTCAACAAAGGGATATATACGTGCTGCTTTATTTTACGTGTTATCATTTTGTCTTCTGAGGGGTTTTATATTTATTTTTTGCAACATTGTTACTAATCGGTTTCCTGCTTTATTTAATTATAATATTCCATCCCAGGAAATGAAATCTCAGCTTACATTACAATAGGCAGAGTTTTGACTCAACTTTGAAATTTTTTGGATTGACCAGGGAAGATTGAAGTGGCTATTCTTTCCCGCTTTAGAAGGTGTAATGTTTTTGTACATAAATGGAGCCAGCAACTGAACCCTGGTCACACCGCAGACTGGACGTGGAATATATTTTAGCGCTGTGTGCAAGAAACAGCATCTGCGCCCCCCCATATCACATACAAAACAGGGCCAGTGCACACCATAGGCGTGTGCCAAAAATATAGGGGTGATGGCTTCATGGGGAAGATAACAAAATAATACCAATTCATATTATGCTGTACAGAAGTCTCCATTATTCAATTTATGCTGCACAGTAGCGCCACTTGCGTATATAATATCCGATCCCCGCTGCCAGTGTTACAGTGAGTGAATGCAGCCGAACAACTGAGCCGCAGTCTCACTGTCCTGAAGGGACGGAAGTTGTCAGCGCTCAATGTAACTCCGGCACACAGGGGTGATGGGAAGGGGGATCGGGCATTATAGTCTGCGTGGCTCACTGCCACTGTATATTCCGGAGGTGGCAGCATGGGTGGGGGGATCAGGCAGTATTGCCAGCGGCCCAGTTTAACCTCCCGTCAGGGGAAGGGGGTGTCTGGGCTGCAGTATAAGCTCAAGGCAGTGGGGATGGGGTGGGATCGGGCATTGCTGCCCGCGGCTGCACAGTACACCGAAACTATGGGTGTTGCCGGCGGTACTGCATCCCACAGTGCATATGTGCTGTGTGCAAGGCACTGCTGGCACACACCTAGTGACGGCTCTGGTTTTCTTGGTCATGTTTGGTCATTGGCTATTCTGCAGTGGAAAAGAACAGAAGCCCACCAGTCTGGGTGCAATTTATTTTAAGTGTATTCCCTTCGCTAAAACGTTTAATAATATTAATGACACTTGTATGAGCGGTGTTATCTGTCACTGGACGACAATCAATAATATGTAAAATCCAGCAATGTTAATGTACAGTGGGTGACTGCAATCTCAGTTCTCCTCCTACAGTACATGAGTGTAGAGTGTTATTTTACGGCGCACTTTCTCAGGCAATGCTTACCTTACTATTCCTGCCTCTTTATGTTCATATTATGTGGCTCACTTTATTATTTTGTTTACCTTACTTAAACAGTAAAGAGAATGAATCCCTACCAGCAGGCGCCTTCTCCAGCAATCCTTCCATTACACGTCTGTTTATATTACGCATCTGCAGCAACGCACAATGGGGCACAGCTCCCTTTACTGCGCGCTCCTATTGTTACACTGTGACACGGAGAACCTGCGGCACTCACAGGCTGCTGAAATACTACAATACCACAAAGGTTTGAAATACATTGTATCTTTTTCAATCCTTAATTCACAATGCCATATCTCCTCTCGGCGGGCTCTTGCAAAATCGCGCAGATGACTAAGAGCCAAGCGAGATGTTTCGGTGCCTAATGACCATTTTTCCAGAAAATAAAAAAAAAAGGAAGGAGCCGGGCTTCCAGTGAAAAGACATGAAGACATTTACAAGCAGATCTTTAACCTAATGATTTTTTTTGCCTCCCTTTTCTTATCTTCTCTTGTAGACTGCCAGATCTCTGCGCTATTGTGACATGTCTCAGCGTGTAAGGGCGACCGCTCAAAGCTGTCTGGTGGTATTGAGACAGCTGCTGAAATATCTTCCTTTTCACACCCAGGAGAGGAGGAAAAAAATGCAAAAAGTAGGTATTGTATACACACGACTTAATCAATAACCTTCGCATGTGTCTTTATGTTACCCAGCATGCACCTGTGCCTCACATGCACCATCTCAGGTTGGCAATTTGGTTTGTGTTGTTACTTCTAGAGCCCAATTACAAGTCATTAGCGCCCCTGTGATAGGATTCTCTGCTTCAATAATCTCCTGCCACTGCCAATAAAATGCACATGGAATCCGCGGCCTTATTTCAGCTTTAATTTTAATGAAGTGCTACTTCAATTTGCATCCAAATTGATTTTATTATGGTAAATATTTTATTCCAGATTAACGTGGTGTAATTGCAATGCGCATATCATTGATCAAACGCAGGAACCTGACCTTGCCAGCGGTTGGTGCGGATATCATTGCTGTCACCTTGTCGGAGCTGGAGATGGAACGGACGTTATGGAAAAGTGGGACCGTGATGGAGAACGGTTTTTCCCGACTTTCTTCTTGGCACCTATTGGAACTAATACACATATAAAAGGGCCGCCCCAAATACATAATTTGCAGAAGGCCATCTACCTCTGCTGACTGTACACTATTTGAGAGTTTACTACTTAACCCAAAGGGTTGTCTACCAAAAATAAAAAATAGGGGAGAGCACGGCCGCCATCAGGGGGGAACTGCCAAAAGTGCAGTCCCGGGCCCAGACACTAACCGAAAGTGAGACTATGCCCCAGTCCTACCGGGTTGGGGCTGCGTTACCGGCTGCTGGGATCCCGGCGGTCAGCATCCCAACTGCAAGATGCCGGTGGGGGCAAGCAGAACCAACCCATAATGCGCTCGCCACGCTGCGGGCTCGGCGGCGAGCTGCAATCGCCACAGTTTCTATTCCTACTCTATGGGTGTCGTGGACACCCACGAGTGGGAATAGTCCCTTCTAGTTGCCATGCCGACTATCGGTATTTTGAGGCTTCGGGATGTAGGGGGAGTTATAACTACATCCCATCTTACCACCCACCGCCCATTATTATCTACGTAACATGAGAGGGGGCCCCGGTCCTCCCACCTGCTGGCCAATTGTACCACTTGAAAGTAAGAGGGGTCCCAGTCCTACCGCCCGCCGCCTGCTGTCCACTAGTACTGCTGGACAGTGAGAGGGGGAGCATGAGGGGCATCTGGAAGTTGAACGAAAGTACAAGGTAAGTTTCATAAGGATGACAGGGCTGCCCTGGGCTAATAATACAGTAGGGGGCTGGATATGACAGAGATCAGGGCTGGAGAGACAGAAGGGGGCTGGATATGACAGAGTACAGGGCTAGAGAGACAGAAGGGGGATGGATATGACAGAGTACAGGGCTGGAGAGACAGAAGGGGGATGGATATGACAGAGTACAGGGCTGGATAGACAGAAGGGGGCTGGATATGACAGAGAGCAGGGCTGGAGAGACAGAAGGGGGCTGGATATGACAGAGTACAGGGCTGGAGAGACAAAAGGGGGCTGGATATGACAGAGTACAGGGCTGGAGAGACAGGAGGGGGCTGGATATGACAGAGTATAGGGCTGGAGAGACAGAAGGGGGCTGGATATGACAGAGTACAGGGCTGGAGAGACAGAAGGGGGCTGGATATGACAGAGTACAGGGCTGGAGAGACAGAAGGGGGCTGGATATGACAGAGTACAGGGCTGGAGAGACAGAAAGGGGCTGGATATGACAGAGTACAGGGCTGGAGAGACAGAAGGGGGCTGGATATGACAGAGTGCAGGGCTGGAGAGACAGAAGGGGGCTGGATATGACAGAGTACAGGGCTAGAGAGACAGAAGGGGGCTGGATATGACAGAGAGCAGGGCTGGAGAGACAGAAGGGGGCTGGATATGACAGAGTACAGGGCTAGAGAGACAGAAGGGGGCTGGATATGACAGAGTACAGGGCTGGAGAGACAGAAGGGGGCTGGATATGACAGAGTGCAGGGCTGGAGAGAGAGAAGGGGGCTGAATATGACAGAGATCAGGGCTGGAGAGACAGAAGGGGACTGGAAATGACAGAGATCAGGGCTGGAGAGACAGAAGGGGGCTGGATATGACAGAGAGCAGGGCTGGAGAGACAGAAGGGGCTGGATGTGAAAGAGAGCAGGGCTGGAGAGACAGAAGGGGGGTGGATATGACAGAGTACAGGGCTGGAGAGACAAAAGTGGCTGGATTTGACAGAGTAAAGGGCTGGAGAGACAGAAGGGGCTGGATATGAGGATATGACAAAGTACAGGGCTGGAGAGACAGAAGGGGGCTGGATATGACAGACTACACTGCTGGAGAGACAGAAGGGGGCTGGATATGACAGAGTACAGGGCTGGAGAGACAGAATGGGGCTGGATATGACAGAGTACAGGGCTGGAGAGACAGTAGGGGGCTGGATATGACAGAGTACGGGGCTGGAGAGACAGAAAGGGGCTGGATATGACAGTACAGGGCTGGAGAGACAGGAGGGGGCTGGATATGACAGAGTACAGGGCTGGAGAGACAGAAGGGGGCTGGATATGACAGAGTACAGGGCTAGAGAGACAGAAGGGGGCTGGATATGACAGAGTACAGGGCTGGAGAGACAGAAGGGGGCTGGATATGACAGAGTACAGGGCTAGAGAGACAGAAGGGGGCTGGATATGACAGAGAGCAGGGCTGGAGAGACAGAAGGGGGCTGGATATGACAGAGATCAGGGCTGGAGAGACAGAAGGGGACTGGAAATGACAGAGATCAGGGCTGGAGAGACAGAAGGGGGCTGGATATAACAGAGAGCAGGGCTGGAGAGACAGAAGGGGCTGGATATGACAGAGAGCAGGGCTGGAGAGACAGAAGGGGGGTAGATATGACAGAGTACAGGGCTGGAGAGACAGAAGGGGGGGGGTATGACAGAGAGCAGGGCTGGAGAGACAGAAGGGGGCTGGATATGACAGAGTACAGGGCTGGAGAGAAAGAAATGGGCTGGATATGACAGAGTTGAGGGCTGGAGAGACAGAAGGGGGCTGGATATGACAGAGAGCAGGACTGGAGAGACAGAAGGGGGCTGGATATGACAGAGTTGAGGGCTGGAGAGACAGAAGGGGGCTGGATATGACAGAGTACAGGACTGGAGAGACATTAGGGGGCTGGATATGACAGAGTGGAGGGCTGGAGAGACAGAAGGGGGCTGGATATGACAGAGTACAGGGCTGGAGAGACATTAGGGGGCTGGATATGACAGAGTGCAGGGCTGGAGAGACAGAAGGGGGCTGGATATGACAGAGTACAGGGCTAGAGAGACAGAAGGGGTCTGGATATGACAGAGAGCAGGGCTGGAGAGACAGAAGGGGGCTGGATATGACAGAGTACAGGGCTAGAGAGACAGAAGGGGGCTGGATATGACAGAGAACAGGGCTGGAGAGACAGAAGGTGGCTGGATATGACAGAGTGCAGGGCTGGAGAGACAGAAGGGGGCTGGATATGACAGAGAGCAGGGCTGGAGAGACAGAAGGGGGCTGTATATGACAGAGTATAGGGCTGGAGAGACAGGAGGGGGCTGGATATGACAGAGAGCAGGGCTGGAGAGACAGAAGTGGGCTGGATATGACAGAGTACAGGGCTGGAGAGACAGAAGGGGGCTGGATATGACAGAGTACAGGGTTGGAGAGACAGAAGGGGGCTGGATATGACAGAGTACAGGGCTGGAGAGACAGGAGGGGGCTTGATATGACAGAGTACAGGGCTGGAGAGACAGAAGGGGGCTGGATATGACAGAGTACAGGGCTGGAGAGACAGAAGGGGGCTGGATATGACAGAGTACAGGGCTAGAGAGACAGAAGGGGGCTGGATATGACAGAGTACAGGGCTGGAGAGACAGAAAGGGGCTGGATATGACAGAGTACAGGGCTAGAGAGACAGAAGGGGGCTGGATATGACAGAGAGCAGGGCTGGAGAGACAGAAGGGGGCTGGATATGACAGAGTACAGGGCTAGAGAGACAGAAGGGGGCTGGATATGACAGAGTGCAGGGCTGGAGATACAGAAGGGGGCTGGATATGACAGAGATCAGGGCTGGAGAGACAGAAGGGGGCTGGATATGACAGAGATCAGGGCTGGAGAAACAGAAGGGGACTGGAAATGACAGAGATCAGGGCTGGAGAGACAGAAGGGGGCTGGATATGACAGAGAGCAGGGCTGGAGAGACAGAAGGGGCTGGATATGACAGAGAGCAGGGCTGGAGAGACAGAAGTGGGGTGGATATGACAGAGTACAGGGCTGGAGAGACAGAAGTGGCTGGATTTGACAGAGTAAAGGGCTGGATAGACAGAAGAGGGCTGGATATGACAGAGAGCAGGGCTGGAGAGACAGAAATGGGCTGGATATGACAGAGTTGAGGGCTGGAGAGACAGAAGGGGGCTGGATATGACAGAGTACAGGGCTGGAGAGACAGAAGTGGGGTGGATATGACAGAGTACAGGGCTGGAGAGACAGAAGTGGCTGGATTTGACAGAGTAAAGGGCTGGATAGACAGAAGGGGGCTGGATATGACAGAGAGCAGGGCTGGAGAGACAGAAGGGGGCTGGATATGACAGAGTACAGGGCTGGAGAGACAGAAATGGGCTGGATATGACAGAGTTGAGGGCTGGAGAGACAGAAGGGGGCTGGATATGACAGACTTGAGGGCTGGAGAGACAGAAGGGGGCTGGATATGACAGAGTACAGGGCTGGAGAGACATTAGGGGGCTGGATATGACAGAGTGGAGGGCTGGAGAGACAGAAGGGGGCTGGATATGACAGAGTACAGGGCTGGAGAGACATTAGGGGGCTGGATATGACAGAGTGGAGGGCTGGAGAGACAGAAGGGGGCTGGATATGACAGAGAGCAGGGCTGGAGAGACAGAAGGGGGCTGGATATGACAGAGTACAGGGCTGGAGAGACAGAAGGGGGCTGGATATGACAGAGCAGGGCTGGAGAGACAGAAGGGGGCTGGATATGACAGAGTACAGGGCTGGAGAGACAGAAGGGGGCTGGATATGACAGAGCAGGGCTGGAGAGACAGAAGAGGCTGGATATGACAGAGCAGGGCTGGAGAGACAGAAGGGGGCTGGATATGACAGAGAGCAGGGCTAATGAGACAGAAGGGGGCTGGATATGAAAGTGCAGGGCTAGAGAAACAGAAGGGGGCTGGATATGACAGAGTTGAGGGCTGGATAGACAGAAGGGGGCTGGATATGACAGTGTTGAGGGCTGGAGAGACAGAAGGGGGCTGGATATGACAGAGTACAGGGCTGGAGTGACAGAAGGGGGCTGGATATGACAGTGTTGAGGGCTGCAGAGACAGAATGGGGCTGGATATGATAGAGTACAGCGCTGGAGAGACAGAAGGAGGCTGGACTTGACAGAGTTGAAGGCCGGAGAGACAGAAGGGGACTGGATATGACAGAGTACAGGGCTGGAGAGACAAAAGAGGGCTGGATATAGCAATTTACAGGGCTGGAGAGACAGAAGCTGAATATGACAAAGTACACGGCTGGAGAGACAGAAGGGGGCTGGATATGACAGAGTTGAGGGCTTGAGAGACAGAAGCTGGATATGACAAAGTACAGGGCTGAAGAGACAGAAAAGGGGTGGATATGACAGAGTTCAGGGCTGGATATGACAGAGTACAGGGCTTGAGAGACAGAAGGGGGCTGGATATGACAGAGTACAGGGCTGGAGAGACAGAAGGGGGCTGGATATGACAGAGTACAGGGCTAGAGAGACAGAAGGGGGCTGGATATGACAGAGTACAGGGCTGGAGAGACAGAAGGGGGCTGGATATGACAGAGTACAGGGCTAGAGAGACAGAAGGGGGCTGGATATGACAGAGTACAGGGCTGGAGAGACAGAAGGGGGCTGGATATGACAGAGTACAGGGCTAGAGAGACAGAAGGGGCCTGGATATGACAGAGAGCAGGGCTGGAGAGACAGAAGGGGGCTGGATATGACAGAGTACAGGGCTAGAGAGACAGAAGGGGGCTGGATATGACAGAGTACAGGGCTGGAGAGACAGAAGGGGGCTGGATATGACAGAGTGCAGGGCTGGAGAGACAGAAGGGGGCTGGATATGACAGAGATCAGGGCTGGAGAGACAGAAGGGGACTGGAAATGACAGAGATCAGGGCTGGAGAGACAGAAGGGGGCTGGATATGACAGAGAGCAGGGCTGGAGAGACAGAAGGGGGCTGGATATGACAGAGTACATGGCTGGAGAGACAGAAATGGGCTGGATATGACAGAGTTGAGGGCTGGAGAGACAGAAGGGGGCTGGATATGACAGAGTTTAGGGCTGGAGAGACAGAAGGGGGCTGGATATGACAGAGTACAGGGCTGGAGAGACAGAAGGGGGCTGGATATGACAGAGCAGGGCTGGAGAGACAGAAGGGGCTGGATATGACAGAGCAGGGCTGGAGAGACAGAAGGGGGCTGGATATGACAGAGAGCAGGGCTGATGAGACAGAAGGGGGCTGGATATGAAAGTGCAGGGCTAGAGAAACAGAAGGGGGCTGGATATGACAGAGTTGAGGGCTGGAGAGACAGAAGGGGGCTAGATATGACAGAGTAGAGTGCTGGAGAGACAGAAGGGGACTGGATATGACAGAGTACAGGGCTGGAGAGACAGAAGGGGGCTGGATATGACAGTGTTGAAGGCCGGAGAGACAGAAGGGGACTGGATATGACAGAGTACAGGGCTGGAGAGACAAAAGAGGGCTGGATATGACAGAGTACAGGGCTGGAGAGACAGAAGGGGACTGGATATGACAGAGTACAGGGCTGGAGAGACAGAAGGGGGCTGGATATGACAGTGTTGAAGGCCGGAGAGACAGAAGGGGACTGGATATGACAGAGTACAGGGCTGGAGAGACAAAAGAGGGCTGGATATGGCAATTTACAGGGCTGGAGAGACAGAAGCTGAATATGACAAAGTACACGGCTGGAGAGACAGAAGGGGGCTGGATATGACAGAGTTGAGGGCTTGAGAGACAGAAGCTGGATATGACAAAGTACAGGGCTGAAGAGACAGAAAAGGGGTGGATATGACAGAGTTCAGGGCTGGATATGACAGAGTACAGGGCTTGAGAGACAGAAGGGGGCTGGATATGACAGAGTACAGGGCTGGAGAGACAGAAGGGGGCTGGATATGACAGAGTTGAGGGTTGGAGAGACAGACGGGGGCTGTATATGACAGAGATCAGGGCTGGAGAGACAGAAGGGGGCTAGATATGACAGAGTACAGAGCTGAGGAGGCAGAAGGGGGCTGGATATGACAGAGATCAGGGCTGGAGAGACAGAAGGGGACTGGATATGACAGAGTACAGGGCTGGAGAGACAGAAGGGGGCTGGATATGACAGAGAGCAGGGCTGGAGAGACAGAAGGGGGCTGGATATGACAGAGAGCAGGGCTGGAGAGACAGAAGGGGGCTGGATATGACAGAGATCAGGGCTGGAGAGACAGAAGGGGGCTGGATATGACAGAGAGCAGGGCTGGAGAGACAGAAAGGGGCTGGATATGACAGATCAGGGCTGGAGAGACAGAAGGGGGCTGGATATGACAGAGTACAGGGCTGGAGAGACAGAAGGGGGCTGGATATGACAGAGATCAGGGCTGGAGAGACAGAAGTGGGCTTGATATGACAGAGATCAGGGCTGGAGAGACAGAAGGGGGCTGGATATGACAGAGATCAGGGCTGGAGAGACAGAAGGGGGCTGGATATGACAGTGTACAGGGCTGGAGAGACAGAAGAGGTCTGGATATGACAGAGTACAGGGTTGGAGAGACAGAAGGGGGCTGGATATGACAGAGAGCAGGGCTGGAGAGACAGAAGGGGGCTGGATATGACAGAGATCAGGGCTGGAGAGACAGAAGGGGGCTGGATATGACAGAGTACAGGGCTGGAGAGACAGAAGGGGCTGGATATGACAGAGTACAGGGCTGGAGAGACAGAAGAGGTCTGGATATGACAGAGTTGAGGGTTGGAGAGACAGAAGGGGCTGGATATGACAGAGTACAGGGCTGGAGAGACAGAAGGGGCTGGATATGACAGAGTACAGGGCTGGAGAGAAAGAAGGGGGCTGGATATGACAGAGTACAGGGCTGGAGAGACAGAAGGGGGCTGGATATGACAGAGTACAGGGCTGGAGAGACATTAGGGGGCTGGATATGATAGTGTTGAGGGCTGTAGAGACAGAAGGGGGCTGGATATGAGGATATGACAGAGTACAGTGCTGGAGAGACAGGAGGGGGCTGGATATGACAGAGATGAGGGCTGGATATGACAGAGTACAGGGCTGGAGAGACAGAAGGGGGCTGGATATGACAGAGTACAGGACTGGAGAGACAGAAGGGGGCTGGATATGACAGAGTACAGGGCTGGAGAGACAGGAGGGGGCTGGATATGACAGAGATGAGGGCAGGATATGACAGAGTACAGGAAGGGAGAAAAGGAGCGCCGTCGCTCAGGAAGGGAGAAAAGGAGCGACGTCACTCAGGAATGGTGAAAATGACCGACGTCGCTCAGGAAGGGGGAAAAGGAGCGACGTTGCTCAGGAAGGGGGAAAAGGAGCCACGTCGCTCAGGAAGGGAGAAAAGGAGCGACGTCGCTCAGGAAGGGGGAAAAGGAGCGACGTCGCTCAGGAAGGGGGAAAAGGAGCGACGTTGCTCAGGAAGGGGGAAAAGGAGCGACGTCGCTCAGGAAGGGGGAAAAGGAACGACGTCGCTCAGGAAGGGAGAAAAGGAGCGACGTCGCTCAGGAAGGGTGAAAATGACCGACGTCGCTCAGGAAGGGGGAAAAGGAGCGACGTTGCTCAGGAAGGGGGAAAAGGAGCGACGTCGCTCAGGAAGGGGGAAAAGGAGCCACGTCGCTCAGGAAGGGAGAAAAGGAGCGACGTCGCCGGTTTTTGAGAGCTATACACAAACTTCCGCTATCCCTTGAATGTATCTAGAGGATGGCCACAACGGATATTGGATATACCCCATTTTCAACTGCACAAGCAGCCCCCCATAAGCAGAGCCGGCCCTAACCAATATGATGCCCTAGGCAAGATTTTGGCTGGTGCCCCCTAGCACCACCGCTGGTTCTGCCTCTGACCTTGCACCTCTTTCCCAGCACCATCACCCCTCACCCATAGCAGTCCTTATACCCCCTATATTTAAATAGGAACAGTTCGCACATTTGACGCACAGCCCAAAATGGGGCATCTTCTTGCTGGGAAGGGGCATGGCCACACAATAGTAATCCCAATTCCAATTACGCCACACAGCACTGCAACTTTATTCACATTTTATCTTGCGATAGTGTCCATAATTCATATTACATCCCACAGTAGTATCACTTTACCTTATAAACGTTACTCCTCACAGTAGAGCCCCTTATTCACATTACATCACACTGAATTGCTCCTTATTAACATTACACCACACCTTATTGCTCTTTATTCACATTAGACGACACAGTAATGCCCTTTCTATATGCAACACCACATAGTAGAGCACCTTATACACATAATTCCTCACATTAGTAATGCATTTATACATAATTCCACACAGTAATGCCCCTTACACATATGAGACACATTAATGTCCTTATAAACATAATGCGCCTTACACATTATGACAACCTTTATTAATGCCCTTTTACACATAATGTACCTTACACATATGGCGCACATTATTAATGCCCTTATACACATAATGACACACATAGTGCCCCCTCACATTTGCTGCACATTATTAGTGCCCCTATACACATCATGACACACATACAGTAGTACCCTGTTACACATATGCCGCACATTATTGATGCTCTTATACACATAATGACACACATAGTGCCCCCTACACATATGTTGCACATTATTAATGCATTTTTACATGACACACATAATGCTCCTTACACATATTCTGAACACTACTGCACAACCAACCCACTCACATGCACACAGCACTCACACTTCCACTAACACTGTGACCTCTGCCTCTGCTTGGATACAGATGTGTCCTCACAAATCTTGCATCAATGCTAACGTCGGGCACCTTTTCTTAATGAAAATGCATCTTATTTACATTGCTGTTGGCTAGGATGCACAAGCAGCTTCTGCTGATTAAACTGATATGCAGCATGCCTATATACTGTGTGAGACTGTGGCTGTATCTGCATATGAAATGCTACATACAGAATATAGGCATGCCGCATATCACTTTAATCAGCAGAAGTTGCTGATGCCCCTAGGCATATCAAATGCCCTAGGCAATTGCCTAGTTTGCCTATGCCTATGGCCGGCTCTGCCCATAAGTTTCCATTTCCGGTAATTCGCAGTGAGGAGGGATCCATAGAATGAAGGAGTGAGGAATTATGTCATATTGGGAGGGACCACACATCACATTTTGAATGCGAAACATCACATGCATTGCTGCATATAGTAACGCTCTGTACAATTCTAGTTAAAATCACAAAGGACAGCCCTTTGCAATATGAGGACTTCTGCGTTTATGACCCAGGAGTGTCCCCATACAGTGTCCCTCACATGAGAGAGCAGCGGGGAACACTTGATGGGACCCTATTGGAGTCCTCTCTTGGTATTTTGCAGCGACAAGCCCATAGGCTTCTAGCCAATGCCAAGTTCATACATCCACCTCCTTTCCGAAGGCACCCAACGTGATATGCAGGAATTATGGTGACGAACTCTTACATGTACGCTTACTTCTGTAAGACGTGTTGAAAACTCATAAAGGTTTCTTTTACGATCCTTAAACTCTCCTCACATAAGCGGGTGAACCCCAATGGCCCTCGTAACAAATCAGAGCCAGAGATACAATCCAATTAGGACAAGGACACTCTTTTTTATTTTCAGAGTCAAATAAAAGGTAAACAAAAAAGCCATACCATATGGGGAAAGGCAAAAGATGGTGTTTGAGCTGATAGCAATGGACCCGGATACCAATTGCTATTAATTCCCCACTATGGATAGGCTGATCTGTAACCCACCAAAAACACTGTGTCGACGCGTTTCGACGCTGTGCAGCATCTTTTTCAAGATTCACAGTGTATAATCACCCTGGAATACAGCGTGTTTTGCCTGGTCAGATAGAAAAGTCTATTTGGGACTATACCAACACTTCCATTCTCCGTATTACACAGCGGTGAAAGACTCATCTTCAATGCAGTATTACACTATGTTGTGTTTTTTATTTTTATTTTCATATTGATTGGACCACACCTGTCCATTGGGACAAAGCCGGATTTCTGGGACATTGAGCGCAAAGTGAGATCGTACCTTTTCTTTTTTCTAGCCAATGCCATCTACACGGCTGTGTACATATGTGGAATTCGGTAAACCAAAACCGCATGTTCAGAGTTTTGACCACATTTTGCTCTTAGTGTATCCCACCCATTTAAACTAAAATTGTAGGGTAGTAACAGAATGGAAATACTACTAAGAAGGGATGTGTCAGGGACCAAAGAAAGGTTATACAGGTTCAGACTCCCATATCCAAAATTCCAAAATATGGAATATTACAAGATCCATAAAATTTTCAGTATGACCGAGATAGTGACACATTTGCTTTCTGATGGTTCAATGTCATCCTAACCCTCTATTCCATGCTTACTTCTGCCTCATCTGTGTCACCCTGTCTGTCTGCCCCTCCCCTTTAGAATGTAAGCTCTCACGAGCAGGGCCCTCTACCCTCATGTGCTTTTCCTTCTCTTACTTAGACTGATTTCTATTCTATACTCCCTACAACGGCTCCTGATTCTCAGTTTCTGCCTCCTTGATGCTTATTTCATTGTTATAACCACTGATGCAGCCCATTTGTTTATGAACTTTGTTAGGCGCTGCAGAACCCTTGTGGCGCCATATAATTAAAGGATAATACAAACACTAATAATAATACACAAACTTCGTTTCATGCACAAAAAGATTTAAAAAAATTCTATAAAATGACCTTCAGGCTGTGAATATAAATAGTATCTGAAACATAAATGATTTCTGTGTTTAGAATTTTCTCCAAGATATCTCATTATGGTATGCAAAAAATAAAAAATACGGGAAAATAGGATATCCAAAATACATCTGGTCCGGAGCATTTTGGATACGAGAGAGATTCCACCTGCAAGACCATGCGGGGTGACAGTACGTGACCTTTCGCCAAGTCAGCGCAATCGGCTGTATAACAAAACCTCAGCATTCCTCATTCCTCTGAAAGTTCAATTTCAATTATCCATTTATCATTCCATTCTCATGTGAGAAACAATTATTAATACTTCAGTTATTTGCTGTTCATCATTAACACTGTCACACTCCCAGGGAACGACAAGATCTGAGAGGATATAAATTATTCACGTGAATGTTTCACACACCACCCCTGGGATACGCACCTTGTTAACACGGAAACTGCCGTGTGTGACATAGCTAATGGAAAGTGAGGATTAACATGTGAAAAAAAACAATAGTCGTTTGCTCTATTGTCTAAATTAATAATTTAACAGGGTGGAAAAAAAGTCTCGGTGTGATATTCATAATGGCTTCAAACGTGTGAATCTGAGAACACAGGGAAAAGATGAAGAAAGTTTGAGTTGAGCTGATGGTGCAAAGTTACTAGGTTCGTCGCACCGGAGTTGTAGAGGCCACTAGTCATCTACTCATTAGCTAAGCCACTGGCTTATCAGAGTGGGGAAGTATACACAGAAGTTGCACCGGCTTCGATGACTGGTTGAGTTTACACATGGATGGAATCTCCACTGAGTGAAAGAATTAGTTGGGAAGCTAGTGGTCTACCAATACGTGAGGATGACAATGGGTAAGGGCCTAATTCAGACCTGATTGCAGCAGCACATTTGTTAACTAATGGGCAAAATCATGTTGCACTGCAGGTGGGGCAGATATATCATTTGGAGAGAGAGTTAGATTTGGGTGGGTTATATATTGTTTCTGTGCAGGGTAAATACTGGCTGCTTTATTTTTACACTGTAATTTAGATTTCAGTTTGAACACACCACACCCAAATCTAACTCTCTCTGCACATGTTACATCTGCCCCCCCCCCCCCCCTCCCCTGCAGTGCACATGGTTTTGCCCATTAGCTAACAAATTTGCTGCTGCGATCAGGTCTGAATTAGGCCCTATGTGTGCTGCAGGTGGTACCAACCATTGCTGCAGATCTGTGAGAGGCAGCAAAGTTGAGATGTTACAGGAAGGGGGCAGTATTTACTCCCACTGCAGTGCCCATACTCTTGCTGACAGTCATTGTGCCGCTAATAAGATGATTGCAAGTGATTGGTGTTGCACTGTACTTTCTCCTGTCATTGGATTTGATGCAGGGAAGGATGGGAAAAATATTCTGGAGGGTTTTTTTTTCTTTCTTTTTTTCCCCTCCTAAATTTTAGAGATGTGCGCTGCCCCCTGTGTTTTGGTTTAGGATCTTGATTCATCCTCATGTTCTGGTTTTGAAAAACCACTCTGGATCTGGAGTTATTTAATTTTTTTTAATGATAAAAATAGCTAAAATCATGTAAATTTGTGCAATCCAAGACCCAAAATTTGGATTTAAAATCTGAATTCCGAACCATGGGAAGATCCGAACCGTTTATTTCGGATCTCCTCCAGTGATCAGGACTGGATTTTGGTTCAGAACTAAAACATTTGAGTGGGTTCTGATTTCTGGAGAACCGAAACACATTTCTTAAATATTGCTTCTTTGACCCTGAATAAATTTTTAAATATCTAATGTCAACAAAGGGATATATACGTGCTGCTTTATTTTACGTGTTATCATTTTGTCTTCTGAGGGGTTTTATATTTATTTTTTGCAACATTGTTACTAATCGGTTTCCTGCTTTATTTAATTATAATATTCCATCCCAGGAAATGAAATCTCAGCTTACATTACAATAGGCAGAGTTTTGACTCAACTTTGAAATTTTTTGGATTGACCAGGGAAGATTGAAGTGGCTATTCTTTCCCGCTTTAGAAGGTGTAATGTTTTTGTACATAAATGGAGCCAGCAACTGAACCCTGGTCACACCGCAGACTGGACGTGGAATATATTTTAGCGCTGTGTGCAAGAAACAGCATCTGCGCCCCCCCATATCACATACAAAACAGGGCCAGTGCACACCATAGGCGTGTGCCAAAAATATAGGGGTGATGGCTTCATGGGGAAGATAACAAAATAATACCAATTCATATTATGCTGTACAGAAGTCTCCATTATTCAATTTATGCTGCACAGTAGCGCCACTTGCGTATATAATATCCGATCCCCGCTGCCAGTGTTACAGTGAGTGAATGCAGCCGAACAACTGAGCCGCAGTCTCACTGTCCTGAAGGGACGGAAGTTGTCAGCGCTCAATGTAACTCCGGCACACAGGGGTGATGGGAAGGGGGATCGGGCATTATAGTCTGCGTGGCTCACTGCCACTGTATATTCCGGAGGTGGCAGCATGGGTGGGGGGATCAGGCAGTATTGCCAGCGGCCCAGTTTAACCTCCCGTCAGGGGAAGGGGGTGTCTGGGCTGCAGTATAAGCTCAAGGCAGTGGGGATGGGGTGGGATCGGGCATTGCTGCCCGCGGCTGCACAGTACACCGAAACTATGGGTGTTGCCGGCGGTACTGCATCCCACAGTGCATATGTGCTGTGTGCAAGGCACTGCTGGCACACACCTAGTGACGGCTCTGGTTTTCTTGGTCATGTTTGGTCATTGGCTATTCTGCAGTGGAAAAGAACAGAAGCCCACCAGTCTGGGTGCAATTTATTTTAAGTGTATTCCCTTCGCTAAAACGTTTAATAATATTAATGACACTTGTATGAGCGGTGTTATCTGTCACTGGACGACAATCAATAATATGTAAAATCCAGCAATGTTAATGTACAGTGGGTGACTGCAATCTCAGTTCTCCTCCTACAGTACATGAGTGTAGAGTGTTATTTTACGGCGCACTTTCTCAGGCAATGCTTACCTTACTATTCCTGCCTCTTTATGTTCATATTATGTGGCTCACTTTATTATTTTGTTTACCTTACTTAAACAGTAAAGAGAATGAATCCCTACCAGCAGGCGCCTTCTCCAGCAATCCTTCCATTACACGTCTGTTTATATTACGCATCTGCAGCAACGCACAATGGGGCACAGCTCCCTTTACTGCGCGCTCCTATTGTTACACTGTGACACGGAGAACCTGCGGCACTCACAGGCTGCTGAAATACTACAATACCACAAAGGTTTGAAATACATTGTATCTTTTTCAATCCTTAATTCACAATGCCATATCTCCTCTCGGCGGGCTCTTGCAAAATCGCGCAGATGACTAAGAGCCAAGCGAGATGTTTCGGTGCCTAATGACCATTTTTCCAGAAAATAAAAAAAAAAGGAAGGAGCCGGGCTTCCAGTGAAAAGACATGAAGACATTTACAAGCAGATCTTTAACCTAATGATTTTTTTTGCCTCCCTTTTCTTATCTTCTCTTGTAGACTGCCAGATCTCTGCGCTATTGTGACATGTCTCAGCGTGTAAGGGCGACCGCTCAAAGCTGTCTGGTGGTATTGAGACAGCTGCTGAAATATCTTCCTTTTCACACCCAGGAGAGGAGGAAAAAAATGCAAAAAGTAGGTATTGTATACACACGACTTAATCAATAACCTTCGCATGTGTCTTTATGTTACCCAGCATGCACCTGTGCCTCACATGCACCATCTCAGGTTGGCAATTTGGTTTGTGTTGTTACTTCTAGAGCCCAATTACAAGTCATTAGCGCCCCTGTGATAGGATTCTCTGCTTCAATAATCTCCTGCCACTGCCAATAAAATGCACATGGAATCCGCGGCCTTATTTCAGCTTTAATTTTAATGAAGTGCTACTTCAATTTGCATCCAAATTGATTTTATTATGGTAAATATTTTATTCCAGATTAACGTGGTGTAATTGCAATGCGCATATCATTGATCAAACGCAGGAACCTGACCTTGCCAGCGGTTGGTGCGGATATCATTGCTGTCACCTTGTCGGAGCTGGAGATGGAACGGACGTTATGGAAAAGTGGGACCGTGATGGAGAACGGTTTTTCCCGACTTTCTTCTTGGCACCTATTGGAACTAATACACATATAAAAGGGCCGCCCCAAATACATAATTTGCAGAAGGCCATCTACCTCTGCTGACTGTACACTATTTGAGAGTTTACTACTTAACCCAAAGGGTTGTCTACCAAAAATAAAAAATAGGGGAGAGCACGGCCGCCATCAGGGGGGAACTGCCAAAAGTGCAGTCCCGGGCCCAGACACTAACCGAAAGTGAGACTATGCCCCAGTCCTACCGGGTTGGGGCTGCGTTACCGGCTGCTGGGATCCCGGCGGTCAGCATCCCAACTGCAAGATGCCGGTGGGGGCAAGCAGAACCAACCCATAATGCGCTCGCCACGCTGCGGGCTCGGCGGCGAGCTGCAATCGCCACAGTTTCTATTCCTACTCTATGGGTGTCGTGGACACCCACGAGTGGGAATAGTCCCTTCTAGTTGCCATGCCGACTATCGGTATTTTGAGGCTTCGGGATGTAGGGGGAGTTATAACTACATCCCATCTTACCACCCACCGCCCATTATTATCTACGTAACATGAGAGGGGGCCCCGGTCCTCCCACCTGCTGGCCAATTGTACCACTTGAAAGTAAGAGGGGTCCCAGTCCTACCGCCCGCCGCCTGCTGTCCACTAGTACTGCTGGACAGTGAGAGGGGGAGCATGAGGGGCATCTGGAAGTTGAACGAAAGTACAAGGTAAGTTTCATAAGGATGACAGGGCTGCCCTGGGCTAATAATACAGTAGGGGGCTGGATATGACAGAGATCAGGGCTGGAGAGACAGAAGGGGGCTGGATATGACAGAGTACAGGGCTAAATGTAGCCTTATATCAGGCTATATAATATAATATATATATATATATATATGTATAAATAGACATAGAGGTTATAAACTGATATAATTGTATTTTGGTAATATGTATATATATGTTAATGAAATTTATATGTGGGAATAGTAGATGTATATATGTTTTATAAACAGTAGGGTAACGTGTACATTTATTGTGCCTGTATATGTATATATATATACCCATCGGAGCTGTATTGATGGATTGGTGAAGGGGCAGGATAGCACAGTGATGGGTGAGGTGGGTTTAATAATAATACTAGTGGATAGGGTTTTAAGGGTTGTTGCTGCTGTGGGGGAGGACCCGCGCGCCGGTAACAGAGGGCCGTGTGCAATACTAGAGGGGGCCACGAGCCGGTAACAGAGAGCCGTGTGCAATACTAGAGGGGGCCACGAGCCGGTAACAGCGGGCCGTGTGCAAGAGAAAGGGTCCGCGAGCGGGTAGATATGTATATATAAGGCGCTCCCGCCGGCGGACGTTAGACTGCAGATCCCCCTCTCAGTGCTCGCACCTAGGTCTCCAGCGCTGCTAAGAGCTGTAGCACTGTAAACATTACAGCAGCGGCAGGAGTAGCTTAGGGTGCGCAGCCAGAGAGGGCAATTGGAAGGGATAAATAGACAATGCGCCAGGAAGCTGCTGCTGACTGACCTTGTTATCGCTGAGGTGTCAGGTGGAGAGGCGGAGATCGCGCCAGGAGCCGCCGCTGTGGTGTTGTGCCGACGGTGATGTTCGGGTGAGCGGCGGTGCAAGGCTGGATCCATCGGAGGTGATGGCATGGCGCCATGGCAACACTGACGCCAACGGCAGAATTAGCTTACCCTTCCCTCTAGAGGCAGAGCAGAAGCAGAGGCCCAATAAGCAGTAGAGGGGCGGAGCCTGCCTGACAGTTGCTGATCAGAGGAGGAGTCGGGGGAGCACTCAGAGCAGTACCGTTGTGCTGTGGATATGTAAGTGAAAAACAAAGCTACCACTTACTTAATACTATGCACAGCAGACAGTAATAAGCTGAGGAACATTTAACTTATACTAGGATAGAAGCAGCAGCACTAAGCAGTGACCATAGACTATTAAGGCAGCAGTTTACTAATATAGAGAGCATAGCGGATAATAGCCACTCTATACTCCTAGTGCTTTTCTCTGGTAACACAGTATTTGGGTAGTGCCCTGGAGAAGTTGAACAACCTGCATGATTCCAGTGAGTGGGGGTAACATGAATATATGAACTAGTCAAATAATTACCTCTACAGTTACTGACTGTCTCTATGTAAACTGCCTAATTTTAATACCAGTAAAGGGGAAAGAAAGCCGGCAGTACCTGAATAAGTACAGTGAATTGATGTACTGTAAAGAGTACTCTTAGGAGCCCGTGGAACCCAGGTTACTGTTATTATCCCCATGACATCATATGAAACTTATTAAGGTATTTACAGCATAGAGCCAGGAGATAAAGACTAAGAAACAACCAAGATTGTTAATATATTTTGTTTAATATCTTTACTGAAAACATCGCTTAAGAGACAGTTTAAAAACAAAGCCTCAGAGGAGTTAAAAGGACATTTATACAGTAAAAGTAAATGGGAGCATTGTTCAGCATTAAGAGACAAAACCACCAGAGATAAACCTCACAGAGGAGTTGGATATAATATTGAGTAGATACAAGCATACTTTTATTGTGGAAAAGAGATAGCCAACTTGAAGGAATAGATACTTTCTATTTAGCTAGAGAAAAGGATACATAAGTGACACTCTACAGAACAGAAATTGCAACAGTAACATTCTACCTTGAGCTGAACAATTCATCAACATATTGAAAGTCACTAAAGGAAGATGTTATTATTTCAGTGTAATGTTAAATTGTTATTACTTTTATGAATTTTATGGGCCCTAATAGTGCACTATCTATTTCATTAAGAGTACCCGGGTCACTCATTTATTGAGGTTTAAACCATATAGTTTTTTTGTATTGCATGCAATTAAATTGTATAGGAAGGTGGGGTAGCTAGGAAACTATATATTTGAATATACATATATATGTGTGTGGGAAGTGTTATCTTTTATTAAAAATATTATACTTACCATCTGCTGTTGCTGGACGTTGATTGAAGAACTGGAAGAAAAGAACAGGTACATGAGTAATATGTATTAATTGACATTCATCTAGAGATAACATAATTACTATAATTTACATACTACCAGAATTCAGGCATCCCAGGCAGCCTGTAGTCCATCAATAGCTTGGGTGGAGGCACATTACTAGATAGAGTAACCATCCCTTTGGTGAGAGACCTAGCACCTATAGTTAGAGCGGTAAAGGGGGGATTACATTTGGAGGCTCTGCTGAGATTACGATCTTAGTAAAAATGGAAAATTTAACAGGAGAGGATATATACACTTGGTGTTTGCAAAAAGAAAAAAATCCTAAAAAATGTATAGCAATAGGAGGGAATTTCTCTGAATTTTCAGATGAAGAAGTCATAAGAACAATTATAGACAAATTATATGGGGTCAAAAGACCTAAAATTGTGGATAAATGGAGAGAGGAAATAGCCATATTAATAGAGACTGAAAGGGAACTAGACCCATGTATGATACCAATAATGATAATGGCAAATGAGGAAATTGGGAGGAGGTGGCATATTATCTGGCCTAAGAAGAAAGATGAGGAAGCTAGTAATGCACATATATCCACTTCTAGGGATACCCCTGAAAGGGAAAATGCACATAGTAATACACAAGGAAATGGTGCAAATGTAGATGGGTCACAGTTTGAGACGATGGTAGATAGAGTAGTTACCCAGTTAGAACGCTGGCACTATGAAGGGAGCTACAGGAGATTACGAATATTTTCTGGGACGGTGCCTGTACCACTGGGTGAAGAAACGTACGAATCGTGGAAGGAAGCTGCTGTTCAACAAGCTGAGGAATGGCAATGCCCTGATCAAATAAAAAGACAAAGAGTGGTTGAAAGCCTAAGGGGACCCGCCATGGGAATAATACAAGCAGCTAGACGAAGTAATCCTCAAGCTACTCTTGAGACGTATTTCGAGGCTCTAGATTATGCCTATGGTACGTTAGAAGATGTAGGGGATTTAACATCTAGATTACATCATACGTTTCAGGAACCTGGAGAAAAGTTAAGTACGTACTTAATAAGATTGGACAAACTTTTATACAAGATAGTAGAAAAAGGTGGAATTACACGGGATGAAGTGGATAGAAGCAGAATGAAACAGTTACTGAGGGGAGCATTGACAACTGATTCTGTAGCCCATAAATTTAGATGCTCAGGAACAAGGGAACCTATTCTTACTTTTAATGAATTGTTAAAAGAAATAAAGCAGGAAGAAGTACTAATTGAAATGAGAGAAAAAACCGTAAAAAAAGTTAAAGTTGTTCAACCCTCTGTAGAAATAAATCCTTTAGAAGATAAAATAGTTAAAATGATAGAGGAGCAAAATAAGAAAATAGAGCAATTTATATCCTCTCAAAGTAGCCGAAACTCAGGAAATTCTTCTCAGAGGAGTAATAACAATTCATCCGATCGAGGTATTGGAAGGGGAAATTCTTACAATAATAGAGGAAGAGGATGTTTTAGATGTGGTAGGATAGGACACAGAGCCTTTGAATGTAATGCTAATACTGATGGATCATCTTCAAGGACTCCTGTAACCAATTATAACGCACATCAAGGAAATTCTACGGGGCAGGGAAACGAACAGGGGAGGGCTGTGAACCCCTCACAGTCCCCCTAGAAGTCAGCTTCTGTGCAATGGGGAATTCCTGGTGGAATGGAAAAGTGCCAGAGGGTTTATTGGGGCCTACTCCCATAGTTCCTGCATCTATTAATGGAAATAACTGTAAGGTACTTTTAGATAGTGGATCCCAGGTGTCTATAATCTTTGAAACTTGGTATAATGATCATATATCAGATATACCCATACAACCACTCAGTGGGTTAGTCATTTGGGGATTAAGTGTTGAAAAATATCCCTACTTAGGATATGTACAAGTAACCCTTGAATTTGATAGGAAAAACTCTGAAGAGCCTTTAGAAGTACCTTTTATTGCTCTTATATGTCCTGAAATTCAGGGAGAAAGAAATGGACCCCCTGTGATTGTGGGGACTAACACCCAGCTATACCAAGCACTATCAAATTGGTGCCAGAATGAAGATGGGCGAGTTGTAGATGTAGGACATACATTACTGGTGCAACCAGAAATAAATTTTAGCGAAAGTATGAACGAATTTGATGTTTGTTTTCAGGAAAGTGACCTATTAAAAGAAGACCAGACCTTTTTAATCAAGGAATTAGAATGCAGGAAACAAGCATTCTCAACAGGAGAATGGGATTTAGGAGAAGCAAAAGGAGTAGAGCATAGCATAAAGTTAAATGACACAAGTCCTTTTAGAGAGCGCTCCCGTAGGATAGCACCTGCGGACTTTGAAGACGTTCGGTTACATCTGAAGGGATTACTGGAGAACCAAATCATTATAGAGTCCCGTAGTCCATATGCCTCTCCAATTGTAATAGCAAAAAAAAAAAAATGGAAAAATCCGTATGTGTGTGGATTATAGAACACTGAATTCTCGAACTGTACCAGATCAGTACACAGTTCCAAAAATTGATGAGGCATTGGATTGCTTACAAGGAAGCAGGTGGTTTTCTGTACTCGACCTAAGAAATGGATTTTATCAGATCCCTATGTGCCCAGAAGACAGAGAAAAAACAGCATTTATCTGCCCATTGGGATTCTTTGAATTCTTGAAGATGCCGCAAGGTATAAAGGGAGCACCTGCTACCTTTCAAAGGACTATGGAGAAAGTTATAGGGGATATGAACTACAGAGAAGTTATTGTCTACCTAGATGATATTATTGTTTTTGGAAATTCCCTTGCTGAACATAACTCCCGACTACTAAAAGTGTTGGATAGATTAATAGAGGGAGGATTGAAGCTATCCATTGATAAATGCCAACTATGTAGGTCCTCTGTGAAATATTTGGGACACATTGTAGGGAGGGAAGGGGTGTCCACTGACCCTGCCAAAGTGGATGCAGTAAAGAATTGGCCCCGCCCAACTAAATTGAAAGAACTTAGATCATTTTTAGGGTTCTGCGGTTATTACCGCCGTTTCGTCCCAAATTATTCTAAAATTTCAAAGCCTCTCACTGACTTGACTAAGGGTTATCCTCCAAATAATAAAAAGAAAGCCAATAAAGCAATCTCCAATCATTGGTTCAAATCAAGTGAACCATTCGGAAATAGATGGGACCATAAATGTGAAATAGCTTTTCAAGCTTTAAAAGAAAAACTGACTGGTGCTCCAGTCTTAGCATATGCTGATCCATCCCTTCCATATGTGCTTCACACAGATGCTTCACAAGAAGGAATAGGAGGGGTATTATATCAGAAGTACCAAGGTGAACTGAAACCTGTATCTTTTACTAGCCGGGGCCTATCCATTAGTGAAAGAAACTATCCTACACATAAGTTGGAATTTTTAGCTTTAAAGTGGTGTGTAGTAGAAAAATTCCATGATTATTTATATGGTGTGCCTTTTGAGGTACACACTGACAATAACCCCTTAACATATATACAAACAACAGCAAAACTCGATGCTACTGGACACAGATGGCTTGCATCATTGGCCTTATACAATTTTTCTTTAAAATATAGACCAGGGATTAATAATATTGATGCTGACTCACTGTCCAGGATCCCCAACCAAGGCAACAGTGATGTTGAAGATGAATGGATTGAAGTGCCTATGGGAGATGTGAAAGGGATATGTCATCAAATACAAATTGGAGAAATGATGCCAGGAGAAATGTTAAGTTCTTTAGGAGCCACTTCCAAAGCTCTTCCATTATCATACTGCTGGCTGAGTAATTTGGAGCTAGAAGGATTGCCAAAATTTAGGAGAGGTCAAATACAAGCTGATCAAAATCAAGATCCAGATATAGGAGATGTAATAGTAAAAATGACACAGAGTTGGGATCATAAGCCCTCGCTAGTTACCAAAGAAGCTAAGTTATTTGAACGACAGAAGAACAAGTTATTCTTAACAAATGGGCTTTTATATCGTGTAACTAAAAAACAAGGAGGAAGTGAAAGGCAACAGTTAGTTCTGCCTAAAAAGCACAGAAATATAGTGATGAAAGCTTTGCACAATGACCATGGCCATTTAGGGTGTGATAAAACTTTTAAGTTAATATCCGATAGGTTTTATTGGCCAGGAATGAGGGAAGAAATAGAAGACTATTGTAGAAACTGTGGAAATTGTATAGTTCGAAAAACTGTAGTTAAGCAAATTGCCCCTTTAGTAAATTTTAACAGTAATGGGCCTTTGGATTTGGTATGCATGGATTTTTTGACACTAGAAGTAGAGCCAGGAAAGAAATGCCACATATTAGTGATAACTGATCATTTTACCAGATATGCCCAGGCCTACGTAACACCAAATCAAAGGGCAACTACCGTAGCAAACACATTATGGAACAAATTTTTTGTCCATTATGGTCTTCCAAACAGACTTCACTCTGACCAAGGTAGAGAGTTCGAAAGTAAACTAATAAAAGAGCTTTGTGCAATTTGTGGGATAACTAAATCAAGGACAACCCCATATCATCCACAAGGTGACCCCCAACCTGAGAGGTTCAACAGAACCTTGTTGGATATGTTGGGAACATTGAATCCTCTTGATAAAAGGTACTGGAAAAGACATACTGACCGTTTAGTACATGCATATAATTGTACACAAAATGAAGCCACAGGGTATTCTCCCTACTACTTAATGTTTGGTCGGGAAGCCAGGCTTCCTATAGATGTATGTATGGGGATATCCACTAGTGACAAACCTGCTATCTCTCACCTAAAATACATAAAGAAGTTAAGGGAGGAACTACAGGAGGCTTATGATATAGCTGAATGTGCAGCCAGGAAATTGGGATTAAAAAATAAGACCAGATATGACAGGAGAATACGTGATCATGAGTTAGTTCCGGGGGATCGAGTCTTACTGAGACTCCTAGGGACACCTAGAAAGTTTAAAATTTCAAATAGGTGGAGGGAAGATCCTTTCGTGATTGTTGAGAAACTTTCAAACTTACCTGTATATAAGATCAAGCCTGAGTCAGGAGAAAACAGGATACTGACATATCACAGGCAGCATCTATTACCTATAGGGAAAGAAGTTCGGTTAGAAGGGCTTGAATTAAATGATAATACCTGCACAACTAATGAAAGAATGGGAAATAGAAATGTAATACATAATGAATTAAGTATTGTGGATGACATAGATGATGAGTCAGAGGTACAAGGGTATTATTATAAGGATGACTGTTTGGGTTTTGACAAATTTACTGATGAACATGTTACTGAGGGTTCTCTAGGACATGTGGAAGGTAACATCCAAAAGCTCAGTGATAATAACCCTTGGGAAGAACATCTGGAATATCATGATACTGAAAGCAGGAGAGTATCAGATAATTCCGATAGATCTTCGCATCTTTATAGTGAGATAGAAGAGGAACAGGTGTGGGATAGGCCAAAAAGGATGTGTCGGCCCCCTACTATACTTACATATGACCAACTAGGGATACCATGCAATATACCTAGGGTGACACATGCTAGCACTGTATTGTTATGGCCATATTTTTAATGATTACCTTATTAAACATAAGACAGGGAGAGCTTAAGGTATGATTATTTACGTAGTAGGGTGGTGATCCAGCAGATAATCTATACTGGATCATGGATCACCAGGGGGAGAATGTAGCCTTATATCAGGCTATATAATATAATATATATATATATATATATATGTATAAATAGACATAGAGGTTATAAACTGATATAATTGTATTTTGGTAATATGTATATATATGTTAATGAAATTTATATGTGGGAATAGTAGATGTATATATGTTTTATAAACAGTAGGGTAACGTGTACATTTATTGTGCCTGTATATGTATATATATATACCCATCGGAGCTGTATTGATGGATTGGTGAAGGGGCAGGATAGCACAGTGATGGGTGAGGTGGGTTTAATAATAATACTAGTGGATAGGGTTTTAAGGGTTGTTGCTGCTGTGGGGGAGGACCCGCGCGCCGGTAACAGAGGGCCGTGTGCAATACTAGAGGGGGCCACGAGCCGGTAACAGAGAGCCGTGTGCAATACTAGAGGGGGCCACGAGCCGGTAACAGCGGGCCGTGTGCAAGAGAAAGGGTCCGCGAGCGGGTAGATATGTATATATAAGGCGCTCCCGCCGGCGGACGTTAGACTGCAGATCCCCCTCTCAGTGCTCGCACCTAGGTCTCCAGCGCTGCTAAGAGCTGTAGCACTGTAAACATTACAGCAGCGGCAGGAGTAGCTTAGGGTGCGCAGCCAGAGAGGGCAATTGGAAGGGATAAATAGACAATGCGCCAGGAAGCTGCTGCTGACTGACCTTGTTATCGCTGAGGTGTCAGGTGGAGAGGCGGAGATCGCGCCAGGAGCCGCCGCTGTGGTGTTGTGCCGACGGTGATGTTCGGGTGAGCGGCGGTGCAAGGCTGGATCCATCGGAGGTGATGGCATGGCGCCATGGCAACACTGACGCCAACGGCAGAATTAGCTTACCCTTCCCTCTAGAGGCAGAGCAGAAGCAGAGGCCCAATAAGCAGTAGAGGGGCGGAGCCTGCCTGACAGTTGCTGATCAGAGGAGGAGTCGGGGGAGCACTCAGAGCAGTACCGTTGTGCTGTGGATATGTAAGTGAAAAACAAAGCTACCACTTACTTAATACTATGCACAGCAGACAGTAATAAGCTGAGGAACATTTAACTTATACTAGGATAGAAGCAGCAGCACTAAGCAGTGACCATAGACTATTAAGGCAGCAGTTTACTAATATAGAGAGCATAGCGGATAATAGCCACTCTATACTCCTAGTGCTTTTCTCTGGTAACACAGTATTTGGGTAGTGCCCTGGAGAAGTTGAACAACCTGCATGATTCCAGTGAGTGGGGGTAACATGAATATATGAACTAGTCAAATAATTACCTCTACAGTTACTGACTGTCTCTATGTAAACTGCCTAATTTTAATACCAGTAAAGGGGAAAGAAAGCCGGCAGTACCTGAATAAGTACAGTGAATTGATGTACTGTAAAGAGTACTCTTAGGAGCCCGTGGAACCCAGGTTACTGTTATTATCCCCATGACATCATATGAAACTTATTAAGGTATTTACAGCATAGAGCCAGGAGATAAAGACTAAGAAACAACCAGGGCCGGATTAACAATGGGGCGGATGGAGCTGCAGCTCCAAGCCCACTGTCCAAATAGGCCCACAGCATTTGCACATTGTTTTGCTACAGTAGAAAGAAAGAAAAAAAAATCTTCTACTACAGTCTCCAGTGACGGTCCGAGGCCCCGCCCCCCCAGCCGCCACATCCCCACCCGTCCACCAGGCTGTGGATAAAATGCCGCTGCCGGCGCCAGTATGCTACCTACGATGGCGGCGCAGTTGAAGGGTTCCCTAGCCCTCCCTGCGCCGCATACGTACAGTGACTCGGCACCTCCTCCGCGCCTCGTGACATCACTCAGGATCATCCCGGCCGCAGGTCCATGCGTAGATGCCACAACACAGCGTAGGCAAGCAGGCACTGCAAATCGGAACACTAATTGCAGCTCCGTGAAGAGGACCCGGCAGCAGCACGGTGTTTGCTCCTCCTGACTAAAGGTAAGGTGGCAGACCTGCTGCCTGGCTGCTGCTGATAATACAGCAATATGGTAGGGCAGCGGACAGGCTAAGGGACTGTTATTTTTATATATACGAATATGCAGAGTCTGAAATACACTCCTATATAGGTCCAGTATGCATATATATTTATAAGTGAATATATATGTGTATGTATGTATATGTGTATGTATGTATATGTGTGTGTGTGTGTATATATATATATATATATATATATATATACTCCCACAATGTGTGTGTGAATGTATGTGTATGTGTGTATATATATATATATATATATATATATATATATATATATATATATATATATACTGTGTGTGTGCGTATGTATGTGTGAATATATAAATATATATATATATATATATATTGTTCAGTAGGGAAGGCCGTCATATGTTCAGTAGGGAAAGCTGGCGCACGGGATCATGACGTACGGAAATCCAACATTGGGATCCCGAACTAGTATAAACCAACAGGGGTGAGTAACAGGAATACCCTCCTTATCCTAACCCTCCCTACTAGGGAGGCCAATCCCGGGCCATTTTTTCAATCCCAGGTATCGGGATTGAAAAATGGTCAATCCTGGAATACCCAGGATTGGCTTTCAACTGTGTCTGGCCGTCCCCCACGCCCCACCCCTCCTCTCCCCACCCTTCCCGCAGACATAAATACACTTACAAACCTGCGGCGGGTGAGTGCAGAGGGAGCCAGCTGTAAGCAGGAGGAGGGAGGAGGCGTCGGGTGAGTCCAGGGAGAGCCGGGAACAGGTGGCGGGGGGAGCTGGCGGGTGAAGACCGCTGCACCTTCTGGCTCTGCGGCTGCTGACAGCGCAGTGTGTGTGGGGGAGCAGGAAGCTGGGCAGCATTTGAGCGTCCTGAGGACGCTCAACGCTGATCCCTCAATCCCCGGGATTGGAGCTTCCAATCCCGGGAATTGAATCCGGCCGTTTTTGGGCCTAAATCCCGGGGTCCCGCTGATCCCGATACCGGATTGGCCTCCCTATCCACTGCCTAACCCTAACCTTCCTCCGTAAGTGCACCTAACCTCTCATCCCCGCTACCTAAACCTAATCTCCCGTCCCCGCTGCCTAAACCTAACCTTCGTAGAATAAAAATGCAATATTTGTATGAGATATGAAGGGGCAGGTGCAATATTACAATTTTCATCAGGGTGCTGCTTACAGACATAGGGCCTTATTCAGGTTGATTCGCATCTGAGATGCAATCACATATCCCCAAATATCGTCCCAGTGCACATACTGTGCGTGCATGGGCAGGGAAATGCGATTGCATTGCAGTAATACAAATGCTTCAGCCTGATTGACAGACAGAGGTATTTGCGGGGCGGTCGGGGGCGGCAATGCAACAGGAACACAGGTGGGTCTGGGCTGTTTTCAGGGCGGCCCCGTGTAACATCAGACAGATAAGATTGTGGCGCTGCACCTGCCTTCGCAGCCAGGCAGGAGGCATCACTTATATTGCGGGGCCAACGATGCAATCACAATTGAATTGCAATCGCATTGCTGGCGACCATTAGCATGCAGGGCGGCCTTGCCATGTGCCGGGCGGCCCCCAGCATGTGATAGTCAGCAGTTGCAGTTTTGCTAAATAATTAAAGCTACAACTGAAGCTGAGTAAGATCCATTATACTTACCAAGCTAAATACTCACACTGGACCACCTGTGGTGAAGCAGGATCCCAATCACATTATTTGTTTACAGTTTGCTTGTGGGATGACTGCTCCGTAACACAGAATCTTGCAAGACCTGTGATGTCATGCACGGTGAAGCTGCACCATGAACGGTCCAATGTGTATACTTAGCTTGGTAGCTTGCACATATATGTATGTGCATACACATCGCGGCAAGGATGAGCATGGCTAGCTATATATATATATATATATATATATATATATATATATATATATTCCGAAATACAGAATTTTTTGAGTGAGACAGTGAAACCTTTGTTTTTTGATGGCTCAATGTACACAAACTTTGTTTAATACACAAAGTTATCAAAAATATTGGCTAAAATTACCTTCAGGCTGTGTGTATAAGGTGTATATGTAACATAAATGCATCCTGTGCTTAGACTTAGGTCCCATCACCATGATATCTCATTATGGTATGCAATTATTCCAAAATACAGAAAAATCCCATATCCAAAATACCTCTGGTCCCAAGCATTCTGGATATGGGAGACTTTTCTGCAGCCCCACAGCCCCATTGTAGTGAATGCATAGTGGGAGTATGCATGCGCATGTGACCCGCTATGCTGCGATTTTCGTAAACGGATACATCTGTGCGTGTGTGTATATATATAAATGCAGCATAGAGTCGGCGGCACTCCCAGTCAAATAAATACTCAAAGACCAAGTGAAACTTTCTACATTTCGATTTTAGTGCAAAATCGTCATCAGGAACCTGATGGTTCCCGATGACGATTTTGCACTAAAATCGAAACGTAGAAAGTTTCACAAGAGCATATCTGGAAACATTATACCAAACAGCTATGTTTCCAGATATGCTCTTGCCCGATAATTTATGCCTCTGTGTGTTGTCTAGCGTTTCTTTTTATGTATGTATTGGCTTGCATCATATGTGCTAAGATAGGCTTTAATATACAATTAAGCATTTGTGCAATAAGTAATAATGTAACTATGCCTATGACAATGTACATGTTTCTTCTATGTAGCTTATGCTTGTTGATATGTTGCCTTGGTGATGGGAGCACTATGATGACGTCAGCGACGTCTACGTCAGCGTTCCTGGGTGGGCTGCAATCCCGTTTCCGGATCGATGGCGCCAGTCACTGGGGTGAGATCACTATTTAGGTGAGTGTTGTTTTATGTATGTTTGTTAACCTGAAGACAATGTGTTAAACATTGAAACGTTACTCTAACTCTATTGCCTGCAGTGTCGTTATTGAAGTCGCTTGGAGTGCCGCACTTCCACATATCTCTATTGAATTGTACTATGCGGGCACCCGGCGTGGTAATGCAGCTGATGGTAGAGCCGGTATTCTTTGACTTTGTGTGTGTGTGTATATATATATATATATATAAGAAAACAATGGAGGGCGCAATGGTGAGTGTAAAATCACAAGTAATTTACTGACAAAGTATTCACTGAAATACATTCAAGGTAAAGGGTAACCAGCGCAATGTAGACAATCAGTGTAGCCTCCGGATAGCACACACCGATGAACACCGTTGCTCCCTGGATACCAAAAGCCGCTGTGATCTTTCAGCCGCACGGACTCCAAGTCCCATGGACTGACGAAGTCCCATGACGAAACGCGTTGGACGTGGCCAGCAGGACTTGTGACGTGGATCCAGTGTCCGGAGTGCCGGCGTGTGAGGTCCGTTTTGGAGTCCGTGCGGCTGAAAGATCACAGCGGCTTTTGGTATCCAGGGAGCAACGGTGTTCATCGGTGTGTGCTATCCGGAGGCTACACTGATTGTCTACATTGCGCTGGTTATCCTTTACCTTGAATGTATGTGAGTGAATACTTTGTCAGTAAATTACTTGTGATTTTACACTCACCATTGCGCCCTCCATTGTTTTCTTTTCAACATGTGCTGAGGAGTACGGGTTTACTCTTAAAGGAGGATTGCTGCAACAATACATTCGGACTGATATATTTCAAGACTTTTATTGTTGGAATGCGTGACTATACTTTGTGTGTGTATGTATATATATATATATATATATATATATATATATATATATGTATGTGTATGTATATATATATATATATATATATATATATATAATATATATATTTATCATGGCTTTGAGTTTACATTTGCTTTGACATGCTTTCTTCATTCATGGTGATGATGGTATTTTCCAGGGCATGGACTGGCGTTTTGTCTCCGGATCGTACCGGGAGATCCATGTTTCATCACCGGTAATAACTTTATCTAAAAAAAATGTGAACCTCTTGAATTTGTTCCAAAATTTAGCTATTTTTTTTTTTCTACATTTTCATTTGTTTTTGCAAGGCCTTCCTGGATGATTTTCAACATCCTCACGATCACCACTAATTCTTTTGTGTCACTCATGTGACACAATTTAACTACAAAATTTAAATTAACATGTTGCTCTACTTTTGAACTAAGCATTTTTATGACATAGGAAAAACGCAATTTGTTCGAACAGTGTGCAACCGCAAACTATCTGTACGAGAGGGATGACACTTCTGTTACAGCACTTTATAAATAGACATTGTTGCATTTTATTAATAAACCATAGTTTGTGTTTTGTTTAACGTATTTTTTTTTCAGTAGTCAATAATATAACAGTGGATGTGCTTCATATAAGCAAAAAGGGGTGGGATAATGAGGTGGTGGAAGGTAGGTAAGTAGCTATGCTGTGTATGGTGCTAGCCATACTCCACATCACAGACCACCCCCCCACATCAGTGGCCACACCCTTATATCAGTATTCAAACACCTGCCATGCTGGTCACACCCCTTGTGGCAACACACAATAGGCCCTTCATAAATTTCAGCTCCAGGCCCATGAGGATCTTAATCTGGCACTGGAAACAACCAAGATTGTTAATATATTTTGTTTAATATCTTTACTGAAAACATCGCTTAAGAGACAGTTTAAAAACAAAGCCTCAGAGGAGTTAAAAGGACATTTATACAGTAAAAGTAAATGGGAGCATTGTTCAGCATTAAGAGACAAAACCACCAGAGATAAACCTCACAGAGGAGTTGGATATAATATTGAGTAGATACAAGCATACTTTTATTGTGGAAAAGAGATAGCCAACTTGAAGGAATAGATACTTTCTATTTAGCTAGAGAAAAGGATACATAAGTGACACTCTACAGAACAGAAATTGCAACAGTAACATTCTACCTTGAGCTGAACAATTCATCAACATATTGAAAGTCACTAAAGGAAGATGTTATTATTTCAGTGTAATGTTAAATTGTTATTACTTTTATGAATTTTATGGGCCCTAATAGTGCACTATCTATTTCATTAAGAGTACCCGGGTCACTCATTTATTGAGGTTTAAACCATATAGTTTTTTTGTATTGCATGCAATTAAATTGTATAGGAAGGTGGGGTAGCTAGGAAACTATATATTTGAATATACATATATATGTGTGTGGGAAGTGTTATCTTTTATTAAAAATATTATACTTACCATCTGCTGTTGCTGGACGTTGATTGAAGAACTGGAAGAAAAGAACAGGTACATGAGTAATATGTATTAATTGACATTCATCTAGAGATAACATAATTACTATAATTTACATACTACCAGAATTCAGGCATCCCAGGCAGCCTGTAGTCCATCAATAGCTTGGGTGGAGGCACATTACTAGATAGAGTAACCATCCCTTTGGTGAGAGACCTAGCACCTATAGTTAGAGCGGTAAAGGGGGGGTTACATAGAGAGACAGAAGGGGGATGGATATGACAGAGTACAGGGCTGGAGAGACAGAAGGGGGATGGATATGACAGAGTACAGGGCTGGATAGACAGAAGGGGGCTGGATATGACAGAGAGCAGGGCTGGAGAGACAGAAGGGGGCTGGATATGACAGAGTACAGGGCTGGAGAGACAAAAGGGGGCTGGATATGACAGAGTACAGGGCTGGAGAGACAGGAGGGGGCTGGATATGACAGAGTATAGGGCTGGAGAGACAGAAGGGGGCTGGATATGACAGAGTACAGGGCTGGAGAGACAGAAGGGGGCTGGATATGACAGAGTACAGGGCTGGAGAGACAGAAGGGGGCTGGATATGACAGAGTACAGGGCTGGAGAGACAGAAAGGGGCTGGATATGACAGAGTACAGGGCTGGAGAGACAGAAGGGGGCTGGATATGACAGAGTGCAGGGCTGGAGAGACAGAAGGGGGCTGGATATGACAGAGTACAGGGCTAGAGAGACAGAAGGGGGCTGGATATGACAGAGAGCAGGGCTGGAGAGACAGAAGGGGGCTGGATATGACAGAGTACAGGGCTAGAGAGACAGAAGGGGGCTGGATATGACAGAGTACAGGGCTGGAGAGACAGAAGGGGGCTGGATATGACAGAGTGCAGGGCTGGAGAGAGAGAAGGGGGCTGAATATGACAGAGATCAGGGCTGGAGAGACAGAAGGGGACTGGAAATGACAGAGATCAGGGCTGGAGAGACAGAAGGGGGCTGGATATGACAGAGAGCAGGGCTGGAGAGACAGAAGGGGCTGGATGTGAAAGAGAGCAGGGCTGGAGAGACAGAAGGGGGGTGGATATGACAGAGTACAGGGCTGGAGAGACAAAAGTGGCTGGATTTGACAGAGTAAAGGGCTGGAGAGACAGAAGGGGCTGGATATGAGGATATGACAAAGTACAGGGCTGGAGAGACAGAAGGGGGCTGGATATGACAGACTACACTGCTGGAGAGACAGAAGGGGGCTGGATATGACAGAGTACAGGGCTGGAGAGACAGAATGGGGCTGGATATGACAGAGTACAGGGCTGGAGAGACAGTAGGGGGCTGGATATGACAGAGTACGGGGCTGGAGAGACAGAAAGGGGCTGGATATGACAGTACAGGGCTGGAGAGACAGGAGGGGGCTGGATATGACAGAGTACAGGGCTGGAGAGACAGAAGGGGGCTGGATATGACAGAGTACAGGGCTAGAGAGACAGAAGGGGGCTGGATATGACAGAGTACAGGGCTGGAGAGACAGAAGGGGGCTGGATATGACAGAGTACAGGGCTAGAGAGACAGAAGGGGGCTGGATATGACAGAGAGCAGGGCTGGAGAGACAGAAGGGGGCTGGATATGACAGAGATCAGGGCTGGAGAGACAGAAGGGGACTGGAAATGACAGAGATCAGGGCTGGAGAGACAGAAGGGGGCTGGATATAACAGAGAGCAGGGCTGGAGAGACAGAAGGGGCTGGATATGACAGAGAGCAGGGCTGGAGAGACAGAAGGGGGGTAGATATGACAGAGTACAGGGCTGGAGAGACAGAAGGGGGGGGGTATGACAGAGAGCAGGGCTGGAGAGACAGAAGGGGGCTGGATATGACAGAGTACAGGGCTGGAGAGAAAGAAATGGGCTGGATATGACAGAGTTGAGGGCTGGAGAGACAGAAGGGGGCTGGATATGACAGAGAGCAGGACTGGAGAGACAGAAGGGGGCTGGATATGACAGAGTTGAGGGCTGGAGAGACAGAAGGGGGCTGGATATGACAGAGTACAGGACTGGAGAGACATTAGGGGGCTGGATATGACAGAGTGGAGGGCTGGAGAGACAGAAGGGGGCTGGATATGACAGAGTACAGGGCTGGAGAGACATTAGGGGGCTGGATATGACAGAGTGCAGGGCTGGAGAGACAGAAGGGGGCTGGATATGACAGAGTACAGGGCTAGAGAGACAGAAGGGGTCTGGATATGACAGAGAGCAGGGCTGGAGAGACAGAAGGGGGCTGGATATGACAGAGTACAGGGCTAGAGAGACAGAAGGGGGCTGGATATGACAGAGAACAGGGCTGGAGAGACAGAAGGTGGCTGGATATGACAGAGTGCAGGGCTGGAGAGACAGAAGGGGGCTGGATATGACAGAGAGCAGGGCTGGAGAGACAGAAGGGGGCTGTATATGACAGAGTATAGGGCTGGAGAGACAGGAGGGGGCTGGATATGACAGAGAGCAGGGCTGGAGAGACAGAAGTGGGCTGGATATGACAGAGTACAGGGCTGGAGAGACAGAAGGGGGCTGGATATGACAGAGTACAGGGTTGGAGAGACAGAAGGGGGCTGGATATGACAGAGTACAGGGCTGGAGAGACAGGAGGGGGCTTGATATGACAGAGTACAGGGCTGGAGAGACAGAAGGGGGCTGGATATGACAGAGTACAGGGCTGGAGAGACAGAAGGGGGCTGGATATGACAGAGTACAGGGCTAGAGAGACAGAAGGGGGCTGGATATGACAGAGTACAGGGCTGGAGAGACAGAAAGGGGCTGGATATGACAGAGTACAGGGCTAGAGAGACAGAAGGGGGCTGGATATGACAGAGAGCAGGGCTGGAGAGACAGAAGGGGGCTGGATATGACAGAGTACAGGGCTAGAGAGACAGAAGGGGGCTGGATATGACAGAGTGCAGGGCTGGAGATACAGAAGGGGGCTGGATATGACAGAGATCAGGGCTGGAGAGACAGAAGGGGGCTGGATATGACAGAGATCAGGGCTGGAGAAACAGAAGGGGACTGGAAATGACAGAGATCAGGGCTGGAGAGACAGAAGGGGGCTGGATATGACAGAGAGCAGGGCTGGAGAGACAGAAGGGGCTGGATATGACAGAGAGCAGGGCTGGAGAGACAGAAGTGGGGTGGATATGACAGAGTACAGGGCTGGAGAGACAGAAGTGGCTGGATTTGACAGAGTAAAGGGCTGGATAGACAGAAGAGGGCTGGATATGACAGAGAGCAGGGCTGGAGAGACAGAAATGGGCTGGATATGACAGAGTTGAGGGCTGGAGAGACAGAAGGGGGCTGGATATGACAGAGTACAGGGCTGGAGAGACAGAAGTGGGGTGGATATGACAGAGTACAGGGCTGGAGAGACAGAAGTGGCTGGATTTGACAGAGTAAAGGGCTGGATAGACAGAAGGGGGCTGGATATGACAGAGAGCAGGGCTGGAGAGACAGAAGGGGGCTGGATATGACAGAGTACAGGGCTGGAGAGACAGAAATGGGCTGGATATGACAGAGTTGAGGGCTGGAGAGACAGAAGGGGGCTGGATATGACAGACTTGAGGGCTGGAGAGACAGAAGGGGGCTGGATATGACAGAGTACAGGGCTGGAGAGACATTAGGGGGCTGGATATGACAGAGTGGAGGGCTGGAGAGACAGAAGGGGGCTGGATATGACAGAGTACAGGGCTGGAGAGACATTAGGGGGCTGGATATGACAGAGTGGAGGGCTGGAGAGACAGAAGGGGGCTGGATATGACAGAGAGCAGGGCTGGAGAGACAGAAGGGGGCTGGATATGACAGAGTACAGGGCTGGAGAGACAGAAGGGGGCTGGATATGACAGAGCAGGGCTGGAGAGACAGAAGGGGGCTGGATATGACAGAGTACAGGGCTGGAGAGACAGAAGGGGGCTGGATATGACAGAGCAGGGCTGGAGAGACAGAAGAGGCTGGATATGACAGAGCAGGGCTGGAGAGACAGAAGGGGGCTGGATATGACAGAGAGCAGGGCTAATGAGACAGAAGGGGGCTGGATATGAAAGTGCAGGGCTAGAGAAACAGAAGGGGGCTGGATATGACAGAGTTGAGGGCTGGATAGACAGAAGGGGGCTGGATATGACAGTGTTGAGGGCTGGAGAGACAGAAGGGGGCTGGATATGACAGAGTACAGGGCTGGAGTGACAGAAGGGGGCTGGATATGACAGTGTTGAGGGCTGCAGAGACAGAATGGGGCTGGATATGATAGAGTACAGCGCTGGAGAGACAGAAGGAGGCTGGACTTGACAGAGTTGAAGGCCGGAGAGACAGAAGGGGACTGGATATGACAGAGTACAGGGCTGGAGAGACAAAAGAGGGCTGGATATAGCAATTTACAGGGCTGGAGAGACAGAAGCTGAATATGACAAAGTACACGGCTGGAGAGACAGAAGGGGGCTGGATATGACAGAGTTGAGGGCTTGAGAGACAGAAGCTGGATATGACAAAGTACAGGGCTGAAGAGACAGAAAAGGGGTGGATATGACAGAGTTCAGGGCTGGATATGACAGAGTACAGGGCTTGAGAGACAGAAGGGGGCTGGATATGACAGAGTACAGGGCTGGAGAGACAGAAGGGGGCTGGATATGACAGAGTACAGGGCTAGAGAGACAGAAGGGGGCTGGATATGACAGAGTACAGGGCTGGAGAGACAGAAGGGGGCTGGATATGACAGAGTACAGGGCTAGAGAGACAGAAGGGGGCTGGATATGACAGAGTACAGGGCTGGAGAGACAGAAGGGGGCTGGATATGACAGAGTACAGGGCTAGAGAGACAGAAGGGGCCTGGATATGACAGAGAGCAGGGCTGGAGAGACAGAAGGGGGCTGGATATGACAGAGTACAGGGCTAGAGAGACAGAAGGGGGCTGGATATGACAGAGTACAGGGCTGGAGAGACAGAAGGGGGCTGGATATGACAGAGTGCAGGGCTGGAGAGACAGAAGGGGGCTGGATATGACAGAGATCAGGGCTGGAGAGACAGAAGGGGACTGGAAATGACAGAGATCAGGGCTGGAGAGACAGAAGGGGGCTGGATATGACAGAGAGCAGGGCTGGAGAGACAGAAGGGGGCTGGATATGACAGAGTACATGGCTGGAGAGACAGAAATGGGCTGGATATGACAGAGTTGAGGGCTGGAGAGACAGAAGGGGGCTGGATATGACAGAGTTTAGGGCTGGAGAGACAGAAGGGGGCTGGATATGACAGAGTACAGGGCTGGAGAGACAGAAGGGGGCTGGATATGACAGAGCAGGGCTGGAGAGACAGAAGGGGCTGGATATGACAGAGCAGGGCTGGAGAGACAGAAGGGGGCTGGATATGACAGAGAGCAGGGCTGATGAGACAGAAGGGGGCTGGATATGAAAGTGCAGGGCTAGAGAAACAGAAGGGGGCTGGATATGACAGAGTTGAGGGCTGGAGAGACAGAAGGGGGCTAGATATGACAGAGTAGAGTGCTGGAGAGACAGAAGGGGACTGGATATGACAGAGTACAGGGCTGGAGAGACAGAAGGGGGCTGGATATGACAGTGTTGAAGGCCGGAGAGACAGAAGGGGACTGGATATGACAGAGTACAGGGCTGGAGAGACAAAAGAGGGCTGGATATGACAGAGTACAGGGCTGGAGAGACAGAAGGGGACTGGATATGACAGAGTACAGGGCTGGAGAGACAGAAGGGGGCTGGATATGACAGTGTTGAAGGCCGGAGAGACAGAAGGGGACTGGATATGACAGAGTACAGGGCTGGAGAGACAAAAGAGGGCTGGATATGGCAATTTACAGGGCTGGAGAGACAGAAGCTGAATATGACAAAGTACACGGCTGGAGAGACAGAAGGGGGCTGGATATGACAGAGTTGAGGGCTTGAGAGACAGAAGCTGGATATGACAAAGTACAGGGCTGAAGAGACAGAAAAGGGGTGGATATGACAGAGTTCAGGGCTGGATATGACAGAGTACAGGGCTTGAGAGACAGAAGGGGGCTGGATATGACAGAGTACAGGGCTGGAGAGACAGAAGGGGGCTGGATATGACAGAGTTGAGGGTTGGAGAGACAGACGGGGGCTGTATATGACAGAGATCAGGGCTGGAGAGACAGAAGGGGGCTAGATATGACAGAGTACAGAGCTGAGGAGGCAGAAGGGGGCTGGATATGACAGAGATCAGGGCTGGAGAGACAGAAGGGGACTGGATATGACAGAGTACAGGGCTGGAGAGACAGAAGGGGGCTGGATATGACAGAGAGCAGGGCTGGAGAGACAGAAGGGGGCTGGATATGACAGAGAGCAGGGCTGGAGAGACAGAAGGGGGCTGGATATGACAGAGATCAGGGCTGGAGAGACAGAAGGGGGCTGGATATGACAGAGAGCAGGGCTGGAGAGACAGAAAGGGGCTGGATATGACAGATCAGGGCTGGAGAGACAGAAGGGGGCTGGATATGACAGAGTACAGGGCTGGAGAGACAGAAGGGGGCTGGATATGACAGAGATCAGGGCTGGAGAGACAGAAGTGGGCTTGATATGACAGAGATCAGGGCTGGAGAGACAGAAGGGGGCTGGATATGACAGAGATCAGGGCTGGAGAGACAGAAGGGGGCTGGATATGACAGTGTACAGGGCTGGAGAGACAGAAGAGGTCTGGATATGACAGAGTACAGGGTTGGAGAGACAGAAGGGGGCTGGATATGACAGAGAGCAGGGCTGGAGAGACAGAAGGGGGCTGGATATGACAGAGATCAGGGCTGGAGAGACAGAAGGGGGCTGGATATGACAGAGTACAGGGCTGGAGAGACAGAAGGGGCTGGATATGACAGAGTACAGGGCTGGAGAGACAGAAGAGGTCTGGATATGACAGAGTTGAGGGTTGGAGAGACAGAAGGGGCTGGATATGACAGAGTACAGGGCTGGAGAGACAGAAGGGGCTGGATATGACAGAGTACAGGGCTGGAGAGAAAGAAGGGGGCTGGATATGACAGAGTACAGGGCTGGAGAGACAGAAGGGGGCTGGATATGACAGAGTACAGGGCTGGAGAGACATTAGGGGGCTGGATATGATAGTGTTGAGGGCTGTAGAGACAGAAGGGGGCTGGATATGAGGATATGACAGAGTACAGTGCTGGAGAGACAGGAGGGGGCTGGATATGACAGAGATGAGGGCTGGATATGACAGAGTACAGGGCTGGAGAGACAGAAGGGGGCTGGATATGACAGAGTACAGGACTGGAGAGACAGAAGGGGGCTGGATATGACAGAGTACAGGGCTGGAGAGACAGGAGGGGGCTGGATATGACAGAGATGAGGGCAGGATATGACAGAGTACAGGGCTGGATATGACAGAGTACAGGGCTGGAGAGACAAAAGGGGGCTGGATATGACAGAGTACAGGACTGGAGAGACAGAAGGGGGCTGGATATGACAGAGTACAGGGCTGGAGAGACAGGAGGGGGCTGGATATGACAGAGATGAGGGCTGGATATGACAGAGTACAGGGCTGGATATGACAGAGTACAGGGCTGGAGAGACAGAAGGGGGCTGGATATGACAGAGTACAGGGCTGGAGAGACAGAAGGGGGCTGGATATGACAGAGAGCAGAACAGAAAAACACACCCAGACGCGCTGTCAAAGCTGCCAGTAGGGATTGTCAGTCCCAATGAAAACTGTAAAGAGTAAATAGAAACTGGCGCTAGATGTTTCCCCAACAACAAAGACTGTGGATGAATTCTGATAAAATAACATATATTTATTAATTAACTAGACATCACATACTAAAAATAGGAAATGATTCCCATATAAACATATATTGAAGGGCATTGATGGAGCTCAAAAATGATTGATAATGGCTGCTAACAAGTGTCCACAAAGGATCCCGGACTGAGAATATGCAAAGTTCCCTGGGGAGAAGAAATGCAAACAGCTGGTGTTACCCTTAGCGATGGAGACTTCCAGAGAAATGTAATTGCCAGCAGGCAAGCTGTGCAGTTCGTATGAGCACTGGGTCTCTCCAATCGGTGCTGTATAGATGGAATCCCACAGGGAAAAGTTCCAAAGTAGCTGGTTCAAAAGTCCATATCTGGATCCGTTTGAAATGCAGGACACTGATGTGATGGCAGCATACACACTTAACGCGTTTCCCTAGGCTCGGTCACCTAGCTTTATCACATAAATTACATTTCTCTGGAAGTCTCCATCGCTAAGGGTAACACCAGCTGTTTGCATTTCTTCTCCCCAGGGAACTTTGCATATTCTCAGACCAGGATCCTTTGTGGACACTTGTTAGCAGCCATTATCAATCATTTTTTAGCTCCATCAATGCCCTTCAATATATGTTTATATGGGAATTATTTCCTATTTTTAGTATGTGATGTCTAGTTAATTAATAAATATATGTTATTTTATCAGAATTCATCCACAGTCTTTGTTGTTGGGGAAACATCTAGCGCCAGTTTCTATTTACTCATGACAGAGAGCAGGGCTGGAGAGACAGAAGGGGGCTGTATATGACAGAGTACAGGGCTGGAGAGACAGAAGGGGGCTGGATATGACAGAGTACAGGGCTGGAGAGACAGAAGGGGCTGGATATGACAGAGTACAGGGCTGGAGAGACAGAAGGGGGCTGGATATGACAGAGTACAGGGCTGGAGAGACAGAAGGGGCTGGATATGACAGAGTACAGGGTTGGAGAGACAGAAGGGGGCTGGATATGACAGAGAGCAGGGCTGGAGAGACAGAAGGGGGCTGGATATGACAGAGAGCAGGGCTGGAGAGACAGAAGGGGGCTGTATATGACAGAGAGCAGGGCTGGAGAGACAGAAGGGGCTGGATATGACAGAGTACAGGGTTGGAGAGACAGAAGGGGGCTGGATATGACAGAGAGCAGGGCTGGAGAGACAGAAGGTGGCTGGATATGACAGAGAGCAGGGCTGGAGAGACAGAAGGGGGCTGGATATGACAGAGTACAGGGTTGGAGAGACAGAAGGGGGCTGGATACGACAGAGTACAGGGCTGGAGAGACAGAAGGGGGCTGGATATGACAGAGAGCAGGGCTGGAGAGACAGAAGGGGGCAGGATATGACAGAGCATAACACATACAGTAGGTAAGGATACAAGTTTTACCAATTCCCCCCCCCCCGATATCATGCATGTTTCAACCATATCAATTTATACCCAGTATACAGGGCTGGATTAAGGCCTCCAATAATACAGACTCTTACCTAGCCCCCACAGTATGATCATACTGTATGATACACAGTGCAGCCCCTCCTTCCCCCCGGTGGCTCCCCGTGTACTCACCTCCTGTGGCATTCTCCCGGCTCTGTGTTCTTCGGCATTCACTGTGTATACAGCACAGAGCAGCTCCTGAGTCCCCTCATCAGCGCCACAAATGTGATGTGTCACGTAACACTGAAGAGGTTACAAGGGAGCAGTTTCTGACTGGGGCATAAAGGTCCCACCAGGAAAATGCAGTGGTAGGGGCCCATGTTTAGGGGTGTGGTCAGTCTCCAGACGGTGTGGTCAGCCACCACATTGGTTTGCCTAAGCATTAGAGAGTGAATGGTCTGGGCCCCTTGATAAATATATATATAGTAAACACTGCTAGGGCATGCATGATAACGTACCAGATTAAAAATAGCAATGCACTGTAGAAAATACACCATAGTTATGTGCAGTATAAGGTAACATATATATCATTTAATTGCACAGTCTGGGACCTGATTTCGAAAGGAGGAGGTGGGCCCCCAGGCAGTGGGGCCCACCGGTGGTCCCCACTGCCTGGGGGCCCACCTCCTCCTTTAGAAATGTCGCCTATAAGCACTGTCAGCCTGTTATATGCTGACCTAATGCATGTCGACCATTAGTGGTCAACCTTTTTACAGTCGTCCTATAGACCGGATACCATATAAGTCCATGTTTTATTTGGCAGGGAGCGGGACTGCAGGGGAAGGGGAGCGGGACTGGAGGGGATGGGGAGCAGGAATGGAGGGGAAGGGGAGTGGGACTGGATGGGATGGGGAGCGGGACTGGAGTGGATGGGTAGCGGTACTGGAGGGGAAGGGGAGTGGGACTGGAGGGGAAGGGGAGCGGGACAGGAGGGGATGGGGAGCTGAACTGGAGCGGGACTGGAGGGGATGGGGAGCAGGACTGGTGGGGATGGGGAGTGGGACTGGAGGGGATGGGGAGCGGGACTGGAGGGGAAGGGTAGCGGGACTGGAAGGGATGGGGAGCGGGGAGCGGGACTGGAGGGGAAGGGGAGCGGGACTGGAGGGGATGGGGAGCGGGACTGGACGGGATGGGGAGTGGAGGGGATGGGCAGCGGGACTGGATGGGAAGGGGAGCGTGACTGGAGGGGAAGGGGAGTGGGACTGGAGGGGATGGGGATGGGGAACGGGACTGGAGGGGAAGGGGAGCGGGACAGGAGGGGACGGGGAGCTGGACTGGAGGGGATGGGGAGCTGGACTGGAGGGGAAGGGGAGCGGGACTGGAGGGGAAGGAGAGCGGAACTGGAGGGGATGGGGAGCGGGACTGGACGGGATGGGGAGTGGGACTGGAGGGGAAGGGGAGCGGGACTGGAGCGGGTGCTGGAGGGGATGGGGAGCAGGACTGGAGGGGCTGGGGAGTGGGACTGGAGCGGTACTGGAGGGGATGTGGAGCGGGACTGGAGAGGATGGTGAGCGGGACTGGAGGGAATGGGGAGTGGGACTGGAGGGGATAGGGAGTGGGACTGGAGGGGATGGCGAGCGGGACTGGAGGGGATGGGGAGTGGAACTGGAAGGGATGGGGAGCGGGACTGGAGCGGGTGCTGGGTGGATGGGGAGCAGGACTGGGGGGATGGGGAGTGGGACTGGAGCGGTACTGGAGGGGAAGGGGAGCGGGACTGGAGAGGATGGGGAGCGGGACTGAAGGGGATGGTGAGCGGGACTGGAGGGAATGGGGAGTGGGACTGGAGGGGATTGGGAGCGGGACTGGAGGGGATGGGGAGCGTGACACAATGTACTGTCTGACTGACATTCCAGTGTACAGTAAATGTACATTTTCTTCAGGGTTACATACACTAACATAAGCAGTACCCCTTCACCACCTGCGAACGACCAGCGCCAACCTCCACGCTGGCAGCCATCGCTCCCTGTGACCTCACACCCTGTGCGCTCACCTAACCCAGTTGCCAGGCAACCTACTATATGTGCAAGTTTTAAAAACAATGGTGTGTATACATGCATGCTACCACATACCGTGCAATAATAGACTAACAGAGCCTGAAAGACAGTAAAATCAATACATAGGGGTGTATTCAATTATCGTTGGATACTGGCGTCTTGTCGGGAAGACGGCAGCTTCCAACAGGTTTAGGTCGGAAGGGGTTCCAACCTATTCATTGCAGGCTGATTTTTTCTGACAAGTCAGGAATTCTCGACTTGTCGGAAACCACGTAGATTGTTGGAATCCACGTTGGCTGTCAGAAGCGCGGCCAAACCCGACAAGTTTTAGCCCCGTTTCTGACAATGTCAATCCAACTTTAAAGAAAGTCAGGAACGGTTTGGCCGCGCCATTGAATACTGACCTGTCGGATTCGACAGGAATTGAATATAACCCTGTTGCTGTACAAATCGCTGCACTACATTGTATACATGGGATGTAGTTAAAATGCCGCTAGACAGGATCCCGAACATTCTTTTAGCGGTATCAAAATACCGACGCCTGGACTCCCGAACATTCTTTTAGCGGGATCCACTCATGCCCTGCCGTGGGGGAGGGGGGTTAGGTTTAGGCATTAGAAGGGGGGTTAGGAGTAGGGTGCAAGGATGGGAAGGGTATGGTTAGGTTCCGGGGAGGAGGGTTAGGGTTAGGCACTTACAAGGAGAGGTTAGGTTTAGGCAGCGGGGAAGGGCAGGGGAGGATTAGGGTACTTTCCGGGAGGCTCTCAGGATTCTGATGGTCGGGATGCCACTGTCTGTGTGCTGACCACCAGCATCCCGTCCATTGTTATACCATACCGAATCCACACAGCCACAGCGCCAAACAGCTTACACGACCTGGTTCCTTGATACAATGTGTTTTTACTGTGAACAGTGTCGGTGACGGCACACGCTATAAAGCAGCGGATAGTAATAGTTACTTAGATGACTGTAGCGGGAACCTTAGAATCGGGAAGAACAACATTTGCTCCACGCTGAAAGGATCAGGAGGTCGTACAAGAAACAGAGTTTTGATCAAAAATGCACAGGTATTTTTTTTTAAAATGATTTGAAAGGGGGGATCTGAGAGCGCTCTTAGATAAAAGTTTGATGAGGACGAGGAAAACTGACAGAGCCGAGCGGATAAAAAAACAGGTCAAAGCTGCAAATAACATAGGTGAGAGAAAGCTTCTGTACTTTCATCATGAAATATAATCAATCTGAAGAAAGTGTTGGCGAAACATTGCCCCTCACTAACTCTGCATTGTGTTTTATTAATTCATACACCTGAGAGACGCACCGCCATTTTTAAAGAGCAAGAACTTTAAAAACTACTCTTTTGTGTATTGTACTTTCTCCACTAGAAGATACATTTGCCCTGATGCTATAATATCATTGTCTAATATTTAGCATAATTCCATTAATTACTTCATTGTCTGGATCCTCACGGAGAAATAGATTTGTAGACATTTGTAAATGTTAGGTGTAATTTTTTATGCCATATTTGTAACTATAAACGTATAGGTTGAACTTATACATGATAGATAGATAGATAGATAGATAGATAGATAGATAGATAGATAGATAGATAGATAGATAGATAGATAGATAGTAGGGGTAAGAGATGTTAGGATGGATAGATAGATAGATAGATAGATAGATAGATAGATAGATAGATAGATAGATAGATAGATAGATAGATAGATAGATAGATAGATAGATAGATAGATAGTTGGGATAACAGATGTTAGGATAGATAGATAGATAGATAGATAGATAGATAGATAGATAGATAGATAGATAGATAGATAGATAGATAGATAGATAGATAGATAGATAGTAGGGGTAAGAGATGTTAGGATAGATAGATAGATAGATAGATAGATAGATAGATAGATAGATAGATAGATAGATAGATAGATAGATAGATAGATAGATAGATAGGGGTAACAGATGTTAGGATAGATAGATAGATAGATAGATAGATAGATAGATAGATAGATAGATAGATAGATAGATAGATAGATAGATAGATAGATAGATAGTAGTGGTAAGAGATGTTAGGATAGATAGATAGATAGATAGATAGATAGATAGATAGATAGATAGATAGATAGATAGATAGATAGATAGATAGTAGGGATAACAGATGTTAGGATAGATAGATAGATAGATAGATAGATAGATAGATAGATAGATAGATAGATAGATAGATAGATAGATAGTAGGGATAACAGATGTTAGGATAGATAGATAGATAGATAGATAGATAGATAGATAGATAGATAGATAGATAGATAGATAGTAGGGATAACAGATGTTAAGATAGATAGACAGACAGACAGACAGACAGACAGACAGACAGACAGACAGACAGACAGATAGATAGATAGATAGATAGATAGATAGATAGATAGATAGATAGATAGATAGATAGATAGTAGGCGTAAGAGATGTTAGGATAGATAGATAGATAGATAGATAGATAGATAGATAGATAGATAGATAGATAGATAGATAGATAGATAGATAGTAGGGATAACAGATGTTAGGATAGATAGATAGATAGATAGATAGATAGATAGATAGATAGATAGATAGATAGATAGATAGATAGATAGTAGGGATAACAGATGTTAAGATAGATAGATAGACAGACAGACAGACAGACAGACAGACAGACAGACAGACAGACAGACAGATAGATAGATAGATAGATAGATAGATAGATAGATAGAAAGATAGATAGATAGATAGATAGATAGATAGATAGATAGATAGATAGATAGATAGATAGATAGATAGATAGATAGATAGATAGATAGATAGTAGGGGTAAGAGATGTTAAGATAGATAGATAGATAGATAGATAGATAGATAGATAGATAGATAGATAGATAGATAGATAGATAGATAGATAGATAGATAGTAGGGGTAAGAGATGTTAGGATAGATAGATAGATAGATAGATAGATAGATAGATAGATAGATAGATAGATGATAGATAGATAGATAGTTGGGATAACAGATGTTAGGATAGATAGATAGATAGATAGATAGATAGATAGATAGATAGATAGATAGATAGATAGATAGATAGATAGATAGTAGGGATAACAGATGTTAGGATAGATAGATAGATAGATAGATAGATAGATAGATAGATAGATAGATAGATATAGATAGATAGATAGATAGATAGATAGATAGATAGATAGATAGATAGATAGATAGATAGTAGGGGTAAGAGATGTTAGGATAGATAGATAGATAGATAGATAGATAGATAGATAGATAGATAGATAGATAGATAGATAGATAGATAGATAGATAGATAGTTGGGATAACAGATGTTAGGATGGATAGATAGATAGATAGATAGATAGATAGATAGATAGATAGATAGATAGATAGATAGATAGATAGATAGATAGATAGATAGTAGGGGTAAGAGATGTTAAGATAGATAGACAGACAGACAGACAGACAGACAGACAGACAGACAGATAGATAGATAGATAGATAGATAGATAGATAGATAGATAGATAGATAGATAGATAGATAGATAGATAGATAGATAGATAGATAGATAGGGGTAAGAGATGTTAGGATAGATAGATAGATAGATAGATAGATAGATAGATAGATAGATAGATAGATAGATAGATAGATAGATAGTTGGGATAACAGATGTTAGGATGGATAGATAGATAGATAGATAGATAGATAGATAGATAGATAGATAGATAGATAGATAGATAGATAGATAGATAGATAGATAGATAGATAGATAGTAGGGATAACAGATGTTAGGATAGATAGATAGATAGATAGATAGATAGATAGATAGATAGATAGATAGATAGATAGATAGATAGATAGATAGATAGATAGATAGTAGGGGTAAGAGATGTTAGGATAGATAGATAGATAGATAGATAGATAGATAGATAGATAGATAGATAGATAGATAGATAGATAGATAGATAGATAGTTGGGATAACAGATGTTAGGATGGATAGATAGATAGATAGATAGATAGATAGATAGATAGATAGATAGATAGATAGATAGATAGATAGATAGATAGATAGATAGATAGTAGGGATAACAGATGTTAGGATAGATAGATAGATAGATAGATAGATAGATAGATAGATAGATAGATAGATAGATAGATAGATAGATAGATAGTAGGGGTAAGAGATGTTAGGATAGATAGATAGATAGATAGATAGATAGATAGATAGATAGATAGATAGATAGATAGATAGATAGATAGATAGATAGTAGGGGTGAGAGATGTTAGGATAGATAGATAGATAGATAGATAGATAGATAGATAGATAGATAGATAGATAGATAGATAGATAGTAGGGATAACAGATGTTAGGATAGATAGATAGATAGATAGATAGATAGATAGATAGATAGATAGATAGATAGTAGGGATAACAGATGTTAAGATAGATAGATAGACAGACAGACAGACAGACAGACAGACAGACAGACAGACAGACAGACAGATAGATAGATAGATAGATAGATAGATAGATAGATAGATAGATAGATAGATAGTAGGGGTAAGAGATGTTAAGATAGATAGATAGATAGATAGATAGATAGATAGATAGATAGATAGATAGATAGATAGATAGATAGATAGTTGGGATAACAGATGTTAGGATGGATAGATAGATAGATAGATAGATAGATAGATAGATAGATAGATAGATAGATAGATAGATAGATAGATAGATAGATAGATAGTAGGGATAACAGATGTTAGGATAGATAGATAGATAGATAGATAGATAGATAGATAGATAGATAGATAGATAGATAGATAGATAGATAGATAGTAGGGGTAAGAGATGTTAGGATAGATAGATAGATAGATAGATAGATAGATAGATAGATAGATAGATGATAGATAGATAGATAGTTGGGATAACAGATGTTAGGATAGATAGATAGATAGATAGATAGATAGATAGATAGATAGATAGATAGATAGTAGGGATAACAGATGTTAGGATAGATAGATAGATAGATAGATAGATAGATAGATAGATAGATAGATAGATAGATAGATATAGATAGATAGATAGATAGATAGATAGATAGATAGATAGATATAGATAGATAGATAGATAGATAGATAGATAGATAGATAGATAGATAGATAGTAGGGGTAAGAGATGTTAGGATAGATAGATAGATAGATAGATAGATAGATAGATAGATAGATAGATAGATAGATAGATAGATAGATAGTTGGGATAACAGATGTTAGGATGGATAGATAGATAGATAGATAGATAGATAGATAGATAGATAGATAGATAGATAGATAGATAGATAGTAGGGGTAAGAGATGTTAAGATAGATAGACAGACAGACAGACAGACAGACAGACAGACAGACAGACAGATAGATAGATAGATAGATAGATAGATAGATAGATAGATAGATAGATAGATAGATAGATAGATAGATAGATAGATAGGGGTAAGAGATGTTAGGATAGATAGATAGATAGATAGATAGATAGATAGATAGATAGATAGATAGATAGATAGATAGATAGTTGGGATAACAGATGTTAGGATGGATAGATAGATAGATAGATAGATAGATAGATAGATAGATAGATAGATAGATAGATAGATAGATAGATAGATAGATAGATAGATAGATAGTAGGGATAACAGATGTTAGGATAGATAGATAGATAGATAGATAGATAGATAGATAGATAGATAGATAGATAGATAGATAGATAGATAGTAGGGGTAAGAGATGTTAGGATAGATAGATAGATAGATAGATAGATAGATAGATAGATAGATAGATAGATAGATAGATAGATAGATAGATAGTTGGGATAACAGATGTTAGGATGGATAGATAGATAGATAGATAGATAGATAGATAGATAGATAGATAGATAGATAGATAGATAGATAGATAGTAGGGATAACAGATGTTAGGATAGATAGATAGATAGATAGATAGATAGATAGATAGATAGATAGATAGATAGATAGATAGATAGTAGGGGTAAGAGATGTTAGGATAGATAGATAGATAGATAGATAGATAGATAGATAGATAGATAGATAGATAGATAGATAGATAGATAGATAGTAGGGGTGAGAGATGTTAGGATAGATAGATAGATAGATAGATAGATAGATAGATAGATAGATAGATAGATAGTAGGGATAACAGATGTTAGGATAGATAGATAGATAGATAGATAGATAGATAGATAGATAGATAGATA